>NW_027526203.1:173976160-174074019 GCF_048455015.1 Haemaphysalis longicornis
GGCGGTCATGCCACACTATCCATACCTGCCAATCTGGTGACTTGGAAATTCGTAAAACCCGAAAACCCGTGGTCCGGGGGGGGGGGGGGGGGGGGGGGGGGGGGGGGGGGGGGCACTAATTTTTTACAAGTTTAAAAGAATTAACGTTCTGTGCCAAGCGCTCTCACGTTTTCACAACCATAAGTGAAATTTCGGAACAAGTCTTGAAGAGTAATGAGCAACAAGGCAGGAGGAGCAAATTCTGTCGTGTACGGTTTTACAAACACTCGGTGCAGTATTGTCGCGGCTTCGCGTCATTGCACTGCGAAGCACCTACCACGGTCATGCCACAGGTCGTAGTGCATTGGTCGCGGCAGTCATACGAAGAGCGACACGAACATGGAGGTCCTAACCAGCCCCCGAACGACGCGGTCTAAACAGGCTGGTCGAGGTGGAAGCGAATTCCAGACATGGATGTGTAGCCCACCCCGAGAAGGCGACGAAGTCGCAGCTTCTGCTGATGATGATAACAAGAGTACGTATTGCCCTTTCGTGGCGGCGCAAGGTGGCACAGTGTTGTTTTAATGGATATTCCCTTTTTTTTCGAAAATCAAAATATTTTCCGTAAAATTTCGGGCAAGATTCGTAAAATCGTAAGACTGGTCGAAATTCGTACATTTTACGGAAAATTCAGAAGAGTTGGCAGGTATGCACTATCCCACATCATCTGGGCTTGCCCGAAAAACCCCTTTCCTGAAATACCCTCCGAGGAACGGTGCGAGGCCGCGCTGCGCAGCTCGGACCCGGACCTACAGGCCCGCTTGGTCGCCAGGGCTGCCGAGGTCGCTGATCAGTTCACGCTGACAGCCATCAACGTGATCTAACCACCAGCATCGCTTTCATGATGCATAATCGCTGATATTCCTCGAAATAAAGTTTATTTTCTCTCTCTCTCTCTCTCTCTCTCTCTCTCTCTCTCTCTCTCTCTCGCTCGCTCGCTCGCTCGCTCGCTCCTTTAGAGGCTGCCTGGCTTGTGCCTGTATCGTTAGAGGTGTATTCGCACCAGGACAAGGGTTGGCTGATTCGGGACTGTGCCCGCAAGCAGTCGGTGCTTATGGCAACACCACGCCAACGAGAACTTGCCAGCGCGTCAGTGTCAACCTGCACACGTTCTGCGAACTTGCTCGTGGAGCAATAAACGTTACAGTGCACAAATGGTGAATTCAGTACAGAAAACATATCCCAAAAAGAAATAAATCAAACCTGCCGTGGTGGCTCAGTGGCTATGGCACTGCATTGCTGAGCACAAGGACAAAACATATCCAAAAAAAATAAATCAAACCTGCCACGGTGGCTCAGTGGCTATGGCACTGTACTGCTGAGCACAAGGACGCAGGTTCGATTCTTGGCCACGGTGGCCGCTTTTCTGATGGAGGCGAAAAGCAAAAACGCCCACGTGTTCGAGATTTCGGCACGCGTTAAAGATCCCCAGGTGTTAAAAATGAATCCGGAGCCCTCCACTGCGGTGTGCCTCATCGCCTGTGTAGCATCATCGCGTTAAACCCTATCATCAAAACAAATCAACTTAAAAACATGCGCTATTGGGGATTTGAACTGGTAATTGCGAAACAATGGACCTAATGCTCCAGACCACTTAACCACAAACCAGCGCTGTCAGGAATGGAAATATTAAGTACATACTGTATAGCCTATTTACATTTTTACTTAGTTTTATCATTCCAAGCAGCTTAGATAACTGTTTCTTGAATAATGCTCGTGCAGTAAGTGTCCCCCTAATTCCTTCAAATACTTCATCTCTAGTGAATGCATTCCTTAGGCAATCTCATGTGTGTGGTCAGGCTGCTGGGTGCTGTGCTAGTTCACCCAGCACAAAAAGTGCTTCCCGCACCTTGGTTTTACGCTGCACATTCCTTCACTGGCTCTTTTCCTGCCTTCAAGTGGCCTTAGATTTTTCTACTAGCGTACCAGTCAGCGAAGCGTCGCATGTGCGCTTGTGTGGAGCTACTTGGACTTAGAGCTTGATACTGCCTACGAACTAACAAACCAAAGACACATTCTTCCAGGCACAAACGTGTTGTGGCTTAGTTTCAACTGAGTGAATGAATTGCGATGGCCCACTAGTGGCCGGCCGACTAAATGCTGGGCCGACTGATGCCGTCAGGGTCGGCGGGCCGTGCAGTAGCGCAGTCAGGTTTCATTTGTCCTTATAAAGCCTGTTCTACATGGTGCGATTTTCCCTGCGAATTCGCAGATGCGGCGCCGCTCGTGCGGCAAAACGACCTTTTTTCATTGCTGCGGCAAAGGGCCAAATGTTTGGAACGATCGAGCATGCCCCGCGAACGCCGCTCGTGCGGCGTAGAGGGGCCGGACCTGCGGCCAATAGGAACACAACAAGGTGAACGCCACAGCATCACCATCTGCACGCTTAGCAACCAGATGGCGTTGCTTGTATACGCGCGGCTTAAGCGCGAGTGCACCGAAACAAACGCACGCGCGTTGGCAATATGCTGTCGCGCGCTCTTTTCATCGAATACTAAATCGATGTCCGCGCAAGTGGCGGACATCACAGCAGGGAACACGTACAGAATAACTGTAGAAGAACCGGCCGAGGTAAACTGAGGTGTGTTAGGCGCGCACAACAAAAGAACCCAGGGTTGCTTGCTGTGTTTATCTGCTCTGCTATGTGTGCCTATATTGATAAATAATTGGCGATTGTTGTATGACACCGCAAATAAACTCATATTTACTGCAAAACAGTCCGAAACAACTTGCCCAAAAGGTAAAATAAAACCTTTTCTTAAAAAATCGCAACAAGTTTTGCTCGTGACAGACTTAATTAGGTCTGCAAACAATGTGCCCCTGAAATGCGAAAATCGCGACATTCGCAGGCCATGTAGACGACATTTCCAGGCATTGTGAACTTCGCAAGTGCAAATGTTCATTCCACCGAATTCGCAGACGAAAAATGCACCATGTAGAACGGGCTTAACTCTTGTTCAGGTAGTTCAGTGTTGGTAAGGTTGCATTTTGATTGTAGCGCAGTTTGTTTTATTAACAGAAATAAATCAGTATGGAGTGTCGCAGCGCTATACTCGGTGACAACTTAAGAACGGCACCGGAAGTTGCCACTGTGCCTTATCAGCGTAGCCGGATGTTTCTCCGCGCGGCGGAAGTAGGGCGTTACTGGGAATATTTTGAACATGACGTGAGCCGTTCCCGTGATTTTTTGGACTTAATAATACTCCAGTGACGACAAACAAACTGCGTGAGACAAGGCAAACGATATCACGCATTCATAGCAAACCCCTTTCAAAACACGCACGCACTGACGTCACGGGTCCAGCGCTTTGGCGGAGTGATACACTACATGAGGTGGTGCCGTTCTTGAGTTGTAACCGAGTGTAGCACATCATACGTTCACCTTTTCGAACTGCTGACTCATTCGAGCTCAAATTTTGCATGGGGAGGTGACAAGCTTTGTATATTTTTTCTTAAAACAAGATAATAGGTGATAGCACCTAGCTACTTGTTTATTTTTCAATCAAGAAAACTTCTTGTTTGCCACATGTTGCTAAGGGCGGAGTGGCAAAAGTTACTCTGATGGACACGATTTCTCTGATGGATGGTAATCTCGCAGAATTTGCAGGAGCCACCATGGGTACTACAACCGGACGGGTGACTTCATATTTGGCGGTCCGTGGGGGCGACTGGTGTGCATACTAATGGTAAGGGTCGAGTGCTAGAAACCCTCCTGCCCACTTGGTGGTTTAGCAAGTGTTGCTGCACATATTAGGAAGTGATAATGTTGTGGCATGTAGAGAAAGGAGTATTGGCCTGAGTGTAAAAGCAAATTTGGAATTAAATACGCCAAAGCTATGAGCATGAGTAAAAAATTTGTACTTAAAATTTTTTTGCCAGGATCGCCCTCTTGAGTGACTTTTTTTTTTTTTTTTTTCCCTGCAACACAACAATGAGATCTGTAAATGTGACCTCAAGTACAGCACTCTCGCAGGACCTTGCATGGTCTGTGACCATGGCATTGATCTGTTGACAACACCTGCATGCGTAGCATTTGGATTAATCTCCTCAAGAGGCATTCTGTGGAGTCTTGGCAGGAACACCTCCCGGCTCATTCTGTCACCCCTGAAGAAGCTGAACTGGCTCTGAAACTTTGGGTCCCTCTGTTTAGTTGCCACTTTGAGCATCTACTATTTGGCGATACTATGACTTGTTGAGTGTGCATTTATTTGCCGTGTGACTTCTCTTGCGATCCATTCTCCTCCTCCTCCTCTCCCACTTCCTCTTTTTCCCAATGAAAAAGAGGCATAAACTGCTGTTGTAATGATGCAAGACAATCAGAGGAAGGTCCACCTTTTTAAAACACCATCGTTTATTCTATTTTCCAGCAAGGTTTCGTGAGGCCCTTTCTGGAACCATCGGTCGACGTGGTGCTGCTTTTTGACAGACAAGTGTGCCTCTCAAAAGCACCAGAGTGGCAGAAGGCGGCGCCAGGGGAGGTTGGCGGATAACAAAGGGACTTTCGCCTACTTCGAGCCTGGACTGGCAACGACCCGGATCACTACTGCTGTGGCCCATCACTCGCCCTCTGTTTCACTGTAAAGTGCCTTATAACTTGCAAAGGAAGCATGTACACGTGGCCAGTGGCTTGCGTGTGATTTCACGGGTGGCGAGCTCGCTTGAAGAACGTGACCTCGAGGCTGCTCGGTGTGCCAGTGGGCATCCAGAGTGTTTTGCATTGCTTAGACAGAACACGAGTTTTGTAATGTTCAATACGTGAGTGCTGTGCCCCTCCATGCTGCACTTGGACGTTGACTTCAGCCTTCCAATCCAAGGCCATCGCACGTCATCTGGGATTGGCATCGACTCAGCATCTCCTGTTCGCCGGCTACGACCCTGTTCATCCGTGGAGGAGCCGCCAGTGAGAGCCACGGGAAAAGCTTCGCGCAATGCTGACTTGGCTGAGTGGCTCCAATGGGGCAGAATAAATGTTCTCTTGAAATTGAGAAAGGCATCAGGAAACATCCTCATTCCAAGATGCCTTGTGGGTGATCCTGACTCGGCCCGTGGAAGGCCCGTGCTGCCCTTCCACAACGACACGGCCTGTGCTGGATTGCACAATAGGATGGCAACTGTTGAGAAATAAAGATGCGCAGGCAGGGGGCGACAGTAGGAAAAGATGAAGGGGAGGATCGGAGGTGCTGACTGCCTCGCTAGTCGACTCCATCACCATTTTGGAAGCCAGACGCTGGTCTTCTTTCGCCACACATTTTTTGGTGCCGTGAAACCCGGGAAACGAGGCACGAGCGGACCCACGTTGGCTACTGGTTACCTTCTATGCGCATGCAGACGGCGCAGCGGCTCCGAGGCACGCGAGGATTGAATACCTTCGCACTGCTTTATCCCAGAAGTCTTGCCCTCGACCGCCGCCCCTTTCGGCTCGTGCCCAAGCTGCTCTTGTCCCCTAGGTATTCGAAACCCCAGCGTGTTACTTCGCCGACTGGTGCCATAGACGCTCTTCGCATTTGCCGAGATGTCCTGCGAGCGACAGTCTTCACGACCATGACTGTTGCTACCAGACTCCGCAGAAAGGCATAAAGCCTTGCTGCGGAGTCTGGCAGCAATGGCCATAGACCAACACAATCTTCTCGACTTCATCTTGTATGACCAGGTGAGCCTGCACAAACTCGACGCTCAAGTTCAGGAGAACATGAAGGATGAAGAATTTGATGCTGACATTTTGGACGCGGTCGATTACGACGAGCGTATCTGCGCCTTAAGAACGTGCCAAGCCTCATCCACAAGCCCCGTCCCTCAACCTCAGGCGGCCCTATTCACTACCGGCAGCGCAACTTCGATCTGCTCATTTCCCGAGGCCTGATGGACAACGGTCCCATGTGACGTGCCGCCCGTCCTGGCAATGCGATTGCTTAGTTTTTCAATTCGATATTTGCAACAGCACTCCACGCTATCTATGCATAATGTCTAAAAATTTAAAAATGGTTTGTAAAAAGGTAGTGCAGTTCGTACCTTGTGATACTGTGGTAGAAAAAACTTTATTAAAAGGCTGTATCAGCGTTATGTACATTCAAAACCGATTAAAAAGTGCACGTTTCCCCACGAGTCACCAAAAATGTGATTAAGTCCCCTAAGGTGACATGGTAAATGTTGTTCTGCTTCAAATCTGGGTTCTTGTGCTCCAAAATGAGATTTCGCTGCTCCAAAAACTGCTCCCAAATCCGATTCAGCTATTAAGTGCCATAGCCATGCTATTAAGTGACGTCAAGATCACGCCACCGTCTATGTCAGCGACGTGGTGGGCGATGCCACTGTACACACCACTCGTCACCTGTCATCCACTGACCTAACCTTTGGGAAGGACGTTGACGGAGTGAAAGGGAAACCACTTGCCCTCTACCACAGTGATCATAAGGCAATTATTGCAGTGATCACAAAATAAATTATGACATCCGGGATCTTTGAGCAAGTCTCTTTAATTATACAATAATCAACTTACAATAGCCAAATTCAACATGACCGATCCCCACTATAGTTAAAGGAGCCATGAAGAGAAAATGCAAGTTGGTTTTATTCGAAAGATTTCGTGTTTTATAGTACCCCCAGCGCTTGTCCGGATACAAACGATGCTTTATTCACTGATAAATTAAACAATTTAAGTTAATATTTTGATTTTCCCGCTAAATCGTTTGTTTTCGGGGTCTGCAATGACATCACAGGAACCGACCGCTCTGCAGCCTAGAATACCTTCATTCACGCATCCGCCGTACAGGGTAGAGACACGTATACGCTGGCGCCGCCATTTTGGGTCGCTCGCTCACAGCCGAAGCAAGTCATTGTGTCAAAACCGCGCTAGAATTATCGCCGCAACGCGGTTTACTGAAGAAGTATGAATCATATTGTCTGTTTCGCGTTGCTAGGTCTCGTGGGAAACGAAAAGAACAACGCGTTGAGCACTTTGGCCCAATTGCGGCAGCACGGGACCGTTCAAAGGTTGTCTCCACCCTGTACAGCGAGCGGTGTTGGTTTGTTCCACGTTTCTTTACATTACCCGAACCTAGATGGCGCCACCATACCGTGTCAAGCGTTTGGTTTGTTTTTGCCCGTATTTAAACCTGACTTGTTTTTGTTCTGGGAGAAAATATTCGTTCCCTGAAACAGTGCTCGCTCGACAAATCTGGTCACGTAAGACACCGTTGCTTGCGTCAATCGGCCAGTGTCGTCTGAGACAACCCCAAGCCCCGTAGTGCTGTGCAGCTAAACCAAGCATGCTGTGCGCAGTACGAACAGCAGTGCGCATCAGTACTTATATGTTTACATGTGCTTTCGTAACTTCCACTGTTTGTCCCATCATTCTTATTGCTTTGTAAAGAATGTGCCCTAAATTTAAGCGCAGATCGCTCGTTCGGCTAGTTTGTAAGCTCTACCTAATTTGCGTCTGCTTCTGCCGGCCTCCGCCAATCGCAGAGCTGGCTCGAATGACATCATAGATTCTGTTGCGGGAAATGAGCTGGTGGGTCGCATGGCCATTCCGTTTTTTCGTAATTATGTAGCTTATTTGAGCGAAGTTTACGTTAAAAGTGGTGTCAGTATGATTCTAACGAGGCAATCTTTTGAATGAACCAAACTTGTGTTTTTTCTTCATGGCTCCTTTAAACCCCAACTTAGCAAATCCCACCAGAGCGCCAACTTTGCTGAACTTCCCTTTCACAGGGTAGAAGGGATCTGATTTTTGGTCAAGATAACTCTGCAGTGGCTTATACTGTAACATCTCTAATGCAGTGGCTTATACTGTAACATCTCTAAAAATGATTTAAATAAATGCAGACTGAAATCTTTCCTGGCATTGTCTATTAGCTAACCAATGAGCAACAATGTGGGATAAATACATATGACCCACTTTATAATCTCCGAAAGTAAACTGGAGCGACTTATCCATAGCAGTGGTAAAAAAGCTGCAGCGGCCCACTGCCGCGCAGGCTGCCACAGCAGACGAAGCGCTGAGATAAGCACAAGACTTGACTGCAGCACCTGAAGTTCCCGTGACCACCGCACGGACCACCCTCCTCCGCTGGCAGAGATAAGGATCTAACTGAAGGCAGACTTCTGGGCAAGGAAGGGTGGAGGGCAGCAGGGACAAATAATGGGGATAGGGAGCTGCAAAACTGGCCCCTATTTCTGACAGCAAATGTCATCGTTACTGGCCAGATTCCACCCAAGTGGTCATGTTGTCAGGCCTATATTCAGCCTGAGTTACCCACACAAATTTTCGGTGTTAATACCTGGCTGAAATATGAGCGGCCTGCGACGCATGGAACATACTTCAATTTGTCATTTATCGCGCCGAGGGAACAGCATGCAGAACGGCGCACAGTAAATGGACATCGGTGTGACATCGCCCAGAGGTAGCGAAAAGAAGTGACATAGCCATTTGCCTCCAACACTTGTCAGAAACATGCCACGCCTTCAGGCAGCTCAGCCACAGCTCTGGCGGCAGGGTGGCCGAAACAACGCCTCCACCGGCCTCCGCCCTGTTTTGACGTACGCACTAAATGGCAAGGTCATAAAGCACAGAAAACTATGATTTTCGGGCCGTTCAATGTCAGCTGTGTGCCGGCTGTCGCTGCAGTGGATTCACTAGGTCCGCCTTTAGTCAGCTAGAGCCTGGAGCCGAAGTGGTGTCGCAGACGTGTGCTTAACTCGCATCCCGTAGGTTCTGGCTTTGATTCCCATCCAGTCCCGGATTCTCCTAATTTGCATTTCAATGCAATTTTAAGGGCCATTTCGCTGCTACGTATGCAGAATGATGGCTTTTCTGCTAATGGACCATTTAAAGCTTTCACATAAGGAAACTCGATCAAACCAACAAGCATTAATTTCTAATATGTACTAATAAATGGACACAACTGATTGAGCCACACTTTCTTTACAAGTGGTACAGGTCATACAAGTGGTCATGGCCTGTACTGCATCGAATCAGGCTCAATGTGGCCTTTATTAAGCATTTTCCTTTTAAACTGCGACATCCTTTCTCACTCATGCCTGACCTGTGCAGTTTGCGAGGACCTGAGGCACATTCTCTGAGGATGTCCTCGCTACTAACTTGAGCGCACCAACGCTGAGCTTTCTCTGGGCCTGCCCCATGACTGCCTAGATGTCTTCGAGGCACCTCCTTGGGCCGTGGCTTACAACAGGAATGGCATGTCGTGCAACGAAGGCACTCTTAACATTCCTCGGAACACTGGATTTGACAGTGGGCTGTGAACTCTGACAAATGACTCTTTCGCCTGATTGTGTACTTTTCGTGTGCCTGTGTGTATCTTCACCCCCATCTGGTGTAGCAAATCGGGCTGACCTTGCCTGCCCATTAAAGATCTCTCTCTCTCTCTCTCTCTCTATATATATATATATATATATATATATATATTCCACCATGGCCAGTTCAAACTGGCATTATGGGCTGTCATAGATAGCGTACGTCCTCCGAAGAGCTCACGTCGCATCGTGCTACCCAACAGTCAAGCTGAAATAAACCACTTGTCTTTTTCGTTAAGGTCTTCTCAATTTCTCTTGTCAAGAACTGCCTGAGAGGAGCTCTATCTTTTTGGCCTTTTACTTATTGCTAGGGCAGTCCTCGAACGGCCCACAAACTATCCAGAACTATTCCGGGCTGGTAAAGCAAAGGGACCGTTAATGCCACTAATCATATCTGTCAAATTTAGTTTCCCATTAACACTTGGGTGAGCTAGAGCACGTGGCGGCCCCATGTGAGCTGCGATTTGTATCTGTATGCAGCTTCCCAAAAGCAATGGAGAAACTTCCATGTACCCCCTTCCCCTGTTAGCACAGAAAGGGTGTGCAAGAGCACAAAAACACATTAACTTCCCCCTTAAAACTGAATATGTGAAAGCCCACCAACCTCCACCAAGCCGCATACGTCCTGCAGGCGGGTCGCTTTGACAAAGGTGTACTGGCGTCATTTTTGTCATGGATATGACGTCAAAGAAACCTTGGGGTATCGCGGCATAAAACACTTTTGTGTTAAAATATAAAACCTGAAAACGAGCAACCCTAAGTTTAACGTACTCTTTATTACTAAAGGTTGCTTCCCCTAAGAAGACCCTGTGTGCAGGGGTGAACCCTTCACAGGCCACTAGCTTTGTTGTACTCGCGTCACTTCCGTGACGGATACGTCGTCAGTGAAATCTTTGTGTATCCAGGAATAACACACATTTGTGTTAAAACAATAAAAAAAGGGTGTGCTTACTTCACCAGCGTGTGCCTTAGCCTGCTGCAGCATGCGGGCAGCACACATTTACGGCCGAACTCAGTGAGTGCTGCTCACAGCGCCATGCAAAGCCACTTCACAATCTATTCTGTGCGAGTTTCACACCTCCCCTTTTTCCTTCCCTTCTTGCAAAATAAAACTTGGTAGCATTTCAAGCTGTAGAATGCGTCAATCGTGCACCAAATTAATTTAATATACCTTTGTGTGGCTCAAGGCGGCATGTTTCGTCGCCTTAAACCTGCCCATGCAGAAGTGTGGAAACTAGCAATGCAAAACTAAGTGCTCGAAAATTGCCTATAGTTGGCTTACAAAAACAACATTGAAAAACTATTCGTAGTGCTATCTATAGATGACTATCAACAGTACGCCTACAATGAAAATCTTTGTATACCGCTACTGATAGGTGGAATAGGTATATGTAAGTAATAGTAAGGAATGTGTGCGTGTGTGTAAGCAATAGGTGACCAGTAAAAAGTGAAAAGGCTAATGGGTACATCATCTGCTCCTGCCACTTCCGGTTCGAGATCTCTGCTCGCCTTCTGTACGCCGGTGGCTTTCACGCGCGTGCGTGTTACTTGTCACAGAGTGCTTAGCTTTCAAAGAAGCCCCTAGTAGGATTAATCGTTATTCATTCAATACACGATGCACGAGCGTTGCTTTTTTTTTCTCTTGTTGGAAACAGATAAACACTCACACTCGCGTGTGAAAACCGCCGGCGTACGGGAGGCCAGGAGAGCTCTCAAACCGGAAGTTGCGGGAGCAGACTATGTACTTGTGAGCCTTTGCACTTTTTACCGGTCACCTATATACAGTTAAACCTCCATGTAACGAAGTCGGTAAAATTCGTAATTTACTTCGTTACATTGAAATTTCGCTACACCACGGAGGATATTTGACGGGCGCTTTCGTAAGCGGCGCGTGTCACGTTTTACAATGAAAATTTCGTCCACGTTATTCGCTTTTTTTTCTCGCATGTCCCTCTCATTTGCCCCTCGAGTTGCGTTTCAGCGAGCGGTTAGAAGCGGTCGCTGGAACTATCCGCATCGCACGGGTGGTCTCCGCGGCTGCGTCAGCGCGCCTGTGGCTTGCAGGGCGCGTTTTGCATTTTCGTGGGGAGAAAACACTCCGTGCGGTTCACGCTGATGCAGATTAAGCTCCGACAGAAACAGAAACAGTGCACCAGCCGTGTATGCACGCCACGCAGTTTGTAGGCAAGGGGCTTGCTCACAGACTTCGTGGCTGGCTGCATCCGTGTTGCTGTTCGTGTTTTATTGGGACCCCATTTCGGCGCTTGCGTCTCCCAAAATCTACTTCTACAACTTAAAGGGGCACTGACACAAAAATTTTGCATCTTGTTTTCTTTGTTGTGATAAGTAGCTAGTGACCTACTTATAACCTGTAGAAACCTCATTTGCTTCAGCGTGCGACGGTTGTTTAATTAGAGGCATTTTCAATGCGGCCAGTCGCAGTTTCGGTTTCAGCGAGTGCCGCGAAACGATGGATTTTGTGTGAACAAAGCTGACCACGTGACCGTCGGAGGGATATCACAGAGCAGAGCCGCCGTAGCACTGTCGAATCCGCATCGACGGCAGTTTCTGCGAATGCCCCCACGTACTGATCTCGTGAGGCGCTTAATTAAAAAGCGACCGTGGATGTGACGCAGGCGCTCCGAGTGCAAATGCTACCGCGGCTAAAGAACGACGCGCGACGCTCGAGACGGTGGGTGGCAAGACGCGCGCTGGGAGCAGCCGCGGCCGGTCTGCCTACAGGTCCGCCTACAGATGTGTTCGGCTTAGCACTGCGACGGATATTCGAGTGCCGCTCTCGTAAGCGGTGCAGATGGCAATTTTTAATGCAACCCGCCATCGCATCATTAACTCCTTTCTCATGTAAGCCACCATGGTCGGGACTTGGGGACAATTTCGTGCAGCGGTAACAACTATCACTCGAGCTACCTGCGCCGGCCTAGGCCACTTCGCGGCCGTGGCCGCCGCCTGCACAGCGACCGTGCGGCTAGCTCAGTGGGCTTTTGTGCCTCCGGCGCGTCTTCGCATCCAGTGGTAATAAACAGTAATAGAAACAGAGTGCCTGGAATCGCTGTAGAACTTTGGTCGCGGCCAGCTGCCCGATGAGCTGACGAAATCACGGCGCCTCCGCCGGCCAACGATCGGGTCGTTCGTTCTCGAGAGCAGAAGCTCCGCCCTCCGGCCCTCCGATTGGAGCGGCGAGCCAGGCGAGCAGGCGAAAAACGCCGGCAGTGTGGAAGCGGCAAGCACAAACTCGTGACGTGTTTGGATTTTGTTTATTTACACAATATCTTCGGGATGTCGATTGCGCGTGGTCCTCTGCTGGCTGCTCGGTTGCGTTTCACACACTTTAAAATTGATTTTAAATTTGTTCTAGGCTGTATTCGCCGCTGGTATTTTGCAGATGATGTATATGTGTCCCCACCAATCTATCTCCGAAGTTATCTCGCCTTCAAAATTTTGTGTCAGTGCCCCTTTAAATTTCGTGCCTAGTTCTCCATGAAACTTCGTTACATTGAAATTCCGACAAACGGGACTTCTTGCACAGAGGGTGAAAATATATGGTGTGCATACACTTGAAGTTACAAAAAATTCCGTGGTTCGTTACATTGAGGGTTTCGTTACATTGAAGTTCGTTACATCGAGGTTTAACTGTACTTGTGAAATGTTGATATGCTGTTCAAAGTAAAACTTGACTGCTGGTGCTATTGTGAAGTTTTTCTCACGAAGCCTTCAGTTACCTTCAGTTACACAAACCTTCGCCTAGATTGGACTTTCACCCAGGACATAGGCCATGGTACATTTTCAGGGTGCTGTAAGGCCCGAGCCAAACTCCAGGTAAGAGCATTAGAAATTTCACGCTAGGCCTGTTTTGTGGGAACTCGTCCTTTATTTGCAGCTTTCTATAACTACATGCTGCAGTTCCTATGCCAGACTCTTCCTCAAAGTGTGCAGAATTTTGTCAAGATAGCGGCTGCTGCCTCCACATCCCAAACCGTACCAGTTTTTTCACTTCCTCCGCGAACCACCACCAGCCAGCAGCATGGCAATCCTGATGAAGATGTTCAGGGTGTCCAGGTATATTGAGATGGACCTGCAAAAATGAGGCATCGAGATTGTGAGAATACGCTCAAAGAACACATGGGTGCATACAGTAGAAACTCCTCAAAATAAAACCGACACAACACCTATGTATGGGCATTTTCACCATGCCAGTAACCTATTGCAGCCTGCCCCCCTTGACCACGAGACTTGTACACCATAACAGGCGGAGCAGTGGTGGAAGGTGTGCCGGCAACTTCTCCGCCTGAGGAACACCTTTTTAAAACTACTGCCGGCAAATCACGGGTCACAAAAGTTTGTGTCCTCCGAAAACAGGAGGACTAGGCACAAGATGCCTCGTTTAAGAATCCAGGGTCCACTTGGGTTATTGCATGAGCACGTCCCACAAAGGGGGAATGCTCCTTCAAAGTTCTTTCAATAGTGCTGACTGCCCAGAACATACAATGGCGTCATTGCATGCTCTGGCCAATCCACAAACAAATGTCCGATGCCACTGGCTACACCCCACATGGGTCACGGGTGACGAGTTATGCAAGGTGGAAATGTGGAGCCCAAAGGGACCTAAAATGTTCGGTAATGGTCTGCTCTTAAATCGCCGTTTGCCTGGCAGCACTTGTTGGGGCAACCTGTCGGTGGCTTCATTTCCTGGCACTCCCACGTTTTCATTCAGCTGCTGGGTGAGATGGAAGGAGTCTTGGCATGTTTTGTCGATGGGAACTCTATGCTGCAAAAAGTTCTAGATCTGGCTTGGGAGTCCGCTAGAGTGACCACACGCCACACTGAAAGTTATTTAATCTCTTTAAAGGAGCCATGAAGACAAAACACAAGTTTGGTTCATTCAAAAGATTGTCTCGTTAGAATCATACTGACACCACTTTTAACGTAAACTTCGCTCAAATAAGCTACATAATTAGGAAAAACGGGAATGGTCATGCGACCCACCAGCTCATTTCCCGCAACAGAACCTGTGATGTCACATGGGCTAAGCTCTGCGATTGGCGGAGGCTGGCAGAAGCAGACGCAAATTAGGTAGAGCTTACAAACTAGACGAACGAGCGATTTGCGCTTAAATTTAGGGCACATTCTTTACAAAGCAATAGGAATGATGGGACAAACCGTGGAAGTTACGAAAGCACATGTAAACATAGAAGTACTGATGCGTTCTGCTGTTCGTACTGCGCACAGCATGCTTTGGTTTAGCTGCACAGCACTATGGGGCTTGGGGTTGTCTCAGAGGACACTGGCCGATTGACGCAAGCAACGGTGTCTTACGTGACCCCATTTGTCGAGCGAGCACTGTTTCAGGGAACGAATATTTTCTCCCAGAACAAAAACAAGCCAGGTTTAAATGCGGGCAAAAACAAACCAAACGCTTGCCACGGTATGGTGGCGCCATCTAGGTTACGGAACGTAAAAAAACGTGGGAACAAACCAACACCGCTACAGGGTGGAGACAACCTTTGAACGGTCCCGTGCCGCCGCAATTGGGCCAACGGGCTCAACGCGTTATTCTTTTCGTTTCCCACGAGACCTAGCAACGCGAAACAGACAATATGATTCAAACTTCTTCAGTAAACCGCGTTGCGGCGATAATTTTAGCGCGGTTTTGACACAATGACTTGCTTCGGCGGCGAGCGAGCAACCGAACATGGCGGCGCCAGCGTTACGTGTCTCTACCCTGTACGGCGGATGCGTGAATGAAGGTACTCTAGGCTGCAGAGCGGTCGGTTCCCGTGATGTCACTTGGGACCACGAAAACGCACGATTGAGCGGGAAAATCAAAATTTCAACCTAAATTGTTTAATTTCTCAGTGAATAAAGCACCGTTTGTATCCGGACAAGCGCTGGGGGCACTATAAAACACGAAATCTTTCGAATAAAACCAACTTGCATTTTCTCTTCATGGCTCCTTTAAAGGAGCCATGAAGACAAAACACGACTTTGGTTCATTCGAAAGATTGCCTCGTTAGAATCATAGTGACACCACTTTTAATGTAAACTTCACTCAAATAAGCTTCCTAATCAGTAAAAACGGCAATGACCATGCGACTCACTAGCTATTTCCCACAATAGAACTTATGATGTTATACCAGACAGCTCTGCGATTGGCGGAGGCCGGCAAAAGCAAATGCAAGTTGTGCAGGGCTTATAATCTTTCTTCACGAGATATTTTTGCTTAAATGTAAAGCATATATTCATTTTATAGAAGTAAGAATGGTGGGGTAAGCATGGAAGCTACGAAAGTACACGTAAACATTGAAGTACCACAGTGTGCTGCTGTTGGTACTGCGCACACTTGGCTTGTCATAGCTGCACAGTAGTATGGCGCTTTCGGTTGTCTGACACGACACAGGCCGATTAGCGCAAGCGACATTGTCTTACGTGACCCTGTTTGTTGAGTATACCCCATGTTTCACAACACGAGTTCTTTCTATTGTAATAAAAACAAGCCAGGCGCAAATACGGTCAAAAACAAAACAAAGGCGGCTGTCAGCCATGGTATGGTAGCGGCATCTGGGAGGGCTGACAGTAAACAAGGCTCTGTAGTTCGCTGGATGCCTAGTGCCGCGTTCGCATTCACTTCAAGGCTTGCTTTTCTGACGTCATCGCAGACGACCTCACGAAACACTGGATTTGGCGGAAGAACCAAAATTTTAACATAAATTGATTAATTTCTTAGTGAATAAACTATCGTTTGCTGCCGGACAAGCACTAGGAGCAATATAAAACACCAAATCTTTCGAATAAAACAAACTTGTACTTTGTCTTCAAGCGAACGTTAGTGCGCCGTTTGGTCTGCAGCAGACTCATAACACCTTGTTTACCGTCAGTCCTAAATGGCGCCACCATACTGTGCAGGACCGCTGTCTGCCTTCTTTTTTTCTGACCATTGGCTTCCATTGGCTTGTTTTTGTTACGGTAGGTAGTAATCGTTTCGTGAAACATGGGGTGTGCTCGACCAGCAGGGTCACGTAAGACATGTGGGGACCCTTGTTTCCCTACGCCTCACCTGCACATGTTATCGCGTGCTCGGAGCCGCCATTTTGGGTAGCCGGCGCGTCACGTGAGTTGTGACCTCTTCGTGACCCCATGTGACGCGCCGAACTGGCTCACCGAGAACGTGTGCGCGAGGGCGTGGGGGAAGGAGGACCAGTTTGTCGCCTTCCTTCGCGCCACCCTCTCCCCGAGCAGGGGAAGGCCTCCTCTCCCCCGGAGCTGGCCTGCAGGACGAACGAGCGTTCCGCCGGGAGTCGACTGGGCGATTTGGTCGGAATCGGTTGGCTCAGCAGTGCCTACTCTGAATGCCCCGATGGCGGTGAACCCAGTTGTTTCCACGGGACTCTGCTGAGAGACTCTGCCCTGATCGGTCGCATGGGACGCCTCCCCTGCTCCCGCGGCCGTGATGACGGATATCGAGGTCGGAGCGAGCAAACGGAGCCACTGTCTCCCCGCAAGCGATAGTCGTGTTGTCTGGTATATGCCCTGCATCTGCCAGGCAATAAAGCCTTACTTTGGATTGCCGGAGCCTGTCTACCGCATGTGAGTACCGAAACCCGTGTGTGAGTCTTCGGATTCCGCAGAGGCTGGTGTACGGCACATAGCACTTGCTCTAGCGAAGCTGGCCGGGGTCCTCTGCTATCCCGTACGTTAGCGCACAGACAATGTCGCTTGCGCCAATCAGCCAGTGTCGTGTGAGACAACCCCAAAGCGCCAGACTGCTGGGCAGCTATAACAAGCATAGTGCGCGCAGTACCAACAGCAGTAAGCACTGGTACTTCTATGTTTACGTATACTTTCGTAACTTCCATTGTTAAAGCCCACCATCCTTACTGCTATAAAATGAAATGCATCGCATCAAAGCGCAAATACCTCATGCAAGCGCCCTGCCTAACTTACATTTGCTTCTGCCTGCCTCACCTAATCACACAGCTGTGCATATTACCGTATTTACACGATTGCAAGTCGACTCAAATGTAGGTCGACCCCAAAAAATTGCACCTCTCAAAAAAAAAAAAAAAAAGCGAGCGCCGCCTAGAAAATCGTATCATAAAGAGAAGTGCTTCCGCCAACCTACACGGCAGCTCTACCTTCAATGATCGATGCTCCCACAAGAGCCGTGCGCTCACGGTATGCGCGGTAGATGTTAAAAAAGAATAGCTTTTGTATAAGCACCCGGAATAACCATGCGCTGTGGGTTGAGCGGGAAGAACACATTCGCTGTGAGATGACAACCATTGAAGCAACCGGCAGCGGCCACTCCCGCGCGATACCAAAACAAACAACAAGGCTGCTGACGGAAGTGGCCGCGCACGATTTACTTTTGAGCGACTAACCTCCCACCATCGCATTCGGAAGTGTACTGAACAATGTGATACGATTCGGGTACGTCAGCGCCGCGCATTAAATCACGGGATTCGCTAATACTCATTTTGTTTATTAGGGACGAATAAAACGCTTCTTGACGCATTTTTGCGCACGATTCGTGCGCGTCGGCGTTGCGCGGGCGACTTTTGCTTCTACTGCTTTTAAGCGTTTTAAGTTCTACCTCGGTATGACCACGACCGGTATGATGCGTGACGAGCACGGCAGTGGGAGGAGCCTGACGACTTGCCATAATGGGGGAGGCGCACTCTTCATGGCGGCAGTTTGAAAGCGCTCGGGACAGCCGGCTGGCACTGCCAGAGATGTTTATTCCACAGTGGCGGATATTCGATTGCCGCTTTCCCTAGCGGCGCGGATGATGCTTTATAGTGTCGTTTTCAACCACATTATCAGCTCCTTTCCTGCACAAACGTCTTTGTTTGTGCCTTCAGTGATATCTTAAAGAGTGGTTAGAAGCAGTTGCTGGAGCTACGCGCACCTCTTCGCAGCTGGTGACGCCGCCATGTTGCCGCCGCAGATCGCGTAGTGCGCAGCATGCGGGTGGTGCTCGCGGCAGCGTCAGCGCGGCGCATTTTCGTGAGCAGAAAAAACCCCATGCGGTTCACACTTTAGACCATAACCATGGGAACGAGGGTGCAAAGCTGTCCCCACCTCGTAGCTCCCCCAATTTCTCGTTTCTCTTGCCATTACTAGTGGTAGACGGTTCGATTTCGATTCCAAGTCGACCCCCCAACATTGGATTGTCAAATTCGAAAAAAAGGGTCGACCTACAATCGTGTAAATACGGTACGTCATAGGCTCTAGTGCAGGAAATGAGCTAGCGGGTCGCATGGCCATTCCCTTTTTTCCTAATTATATAGCTTATTTGAGTGAAATTCACTTTAAAAGTGATGTCAGCATGATTCTAACGAGGCGCTCTTTCAAATGAACCTAACTTTTGTTTTGTCTGCATGCCCACTTTAAGTACTTCATGGCCAGGTTGCTCACGCTGGGGTACTTGTTTCCCACTTGTTCACCAATATGCCAGCGGGTCTTCATTCCTGCTGCAAGCTGGTTCTTGAAGGTACTGCTGGAACTCTCTGCTGCTACTGGAGGCATGAAGTTGCTTCTGTCCCGATGGCATTGCCAGCTTTTCAATCTTTTCCCATATGCGAGTGCTGCACTCATTTGTTGATGGCACATCTGCTGAGGGTTCCAGACAATCCCAGGGTGCTGGTGCTGACCTCTTCAGCTCAGTCTGCACAATTTCCAAAAGAACCATTTCTTGGGCAGCTTTAGTAAAGAAAATGTTCTTGAACCTTGGATCACAAGCAGTGGCAGCCATGATGTATCCCTTTTGTTACGAGCGACCCTTGCTCTCATGGCTTTTAGCATGTTGTTAGCAAACAGAGATTTGCTGTCAACTGCCACTACGTAGCCCTTCAGTATCATTTGTGTTCCATACAGAAGCAGGATCACAGAAGACAATGTAACATGCTTTTGCCCGTTGAAGTGTGTTGTTGCTGATGCCACCGGTTCGAGGGCCTTCATAAGGCCCTCTAAATTCCTCCAGTTCTATGGTGTTAGGTTGGCTACGGCTGTCTCAGGTGTCACAAGCTCAAGACTGACAGCTGCTTTGAGCTGCAGGAGACGTAGCAAAATATCATGCCCTCATTCCACCTAGTCATTACATCTTGGCAGGGCCGTACCCAGAGTGGGGGTTTGGGGGTTCAAACCCGTCCCGAAATCTTTTCCAGGCAGCACGTAAACAATACTTACTGTTGCTTTCAGCAAAACTACCCCCTTCCCAAAATTCATAACCCCCCCCCGAAAAAAATTTCTGGGTACGGCCCTGCATCTTGGATAAGCCCGAGTGGGGGTAGCTCCAGCTGCCACTGGCAATCCTTAAGCCTTGTTGTCGCTTTAGTGCTGCGCTTATAGTGTTGCGTTATTGCCTGGCATTTGTTGAGGATGTCTGGGACTCCTGGAGGTGTTTCTTTAGAGTTCATTATGGCCAGTTGCAACGTGTGTCCCAAACACTGCAGAACAGCATGATAATTTCATGCACTGTCACTGACAAAATATATGGGCAGCTTGTCCAATCGTAGCTCCCATTCTGCCATCATTGCTCACAGGTGTGCCAAGATGTTGCAGGCAGTGTGGCTGTCAACCATGACCATGTTGCCTAGAGCAATAGCTCTCGGCTCAAAGCTCGGGGTCAAGTAATGGCAGGCGAGGCTGGTGTAGCTGTTTAACCTTGACATCCACATGTTGCTGGTGGACGAGAAGGATTGTACGTCTTCTTGCAGGTCCGCACAAATTATCCTTTTGACGGATTTTACAATACTCGTGTACAGCTAGGGAATAACTGTTCTGGAAAATGCCACCCAGGAGAGTATTTTGTACAGGAGCTTTACTTTGCACACTAGTTCATCGATTCCTCGACTTTCAATGTAGTCATGCGGCTTTAGCTTGAGTGCCAGTATGCGGGCAATTTTCGGAAAATAGCTTGAGTGCCAGCACACAGGCAATTTTCATCAATATTTTGGCCCTCAAGAGCAATGGCAGCTCTTTTGGCTGCTGAAACTTGCTTTTTACAAGCACTCTCAAGGCTTTTTCATTTCCTGCTCTCATAGTGTTAGCTGATGGTTTGCAAGTAGGGTTGTTGTGCTCAAAGGCACTTGAAGCTTGGCACTGCAGAATTAACCCTTTTGCTCGTCCACACAGGTTGTACCGCTCCCACTGAAGACAGGCTACACTCGTCCATGCTAAACAAGCACTTACGCGCTACCGCAATCAAACTACCCTGAAATATTTTGTTTAGTTGACTTCAATAGATGGCGCTGTGGTGGTGGTGGTAAAAAACATTTTTTATTGAGCAGCCAAGGGAGCTGGAAAGGGACGTGGTCAGCCTCCTACGTCCAGGAGGCCGCGAGCCTGCGCCGAATCCAGGGCTCGTTGCACCAGGGCGATTTGATGCTCCGGCGCCGAGCTGGTCAGCGCAGACTCCCACTGCTCAAGGGAGGGGGAGTGAATGGGGTGGGGGTGGTGGGGACATGAATACACAAGGTGGTAGGTTGTGAGAGGGATGTCACATTGTGGGCAGTTGTGGGGGAAAATGGACGGAGATATGTGGGAGAGGATAGTGTGGTTGTAGAAGGTTTCTGTTTGTAGACGCCGATATATGTGAGCTTGGTGGTTGGAGAGACTGTGGTGTGGAGGAGGGTATGTTCTTCTGATGTGTGTGTAGTGCGCGAGGAGGGAGCTGTAGGTAGAGTCCAGCGGAGTTAGGATTTCATGGTCAGAGATGAGGCGCCCGGCGGTGTCGGTCCTTGCGGTTGGGAGTGCCCGGGTAAGGAGATCGCGGGCTGCGGCATGAGCCGCCTCATTCCCGGCAAGGCCAGCATGGCCTGGGGTCCAGACGATAGAAATTTCAATGTCCTCGGGAAGGTGTTGGAGCACAGGGAGGGCCTGGGGTGGTGCAAGGCCAGCTTGATACAGCCGACAGGCTTGTTGGGAGTCCGTAATGATGGTCAAGTATGGTTGATGCTGGTGTGTGGTAGTTGCATGGGCGATGGCAAGCGCTTCGGCTGAGGTGACCGGCAGATTTCGATAGGTGACTGCTGTGGCCAGATGTCCGTTCGAGTCCACAGTAACTAGGGTGGTGCGCGTGCGGTCGGGAGTTGTAGCAATATCCGTATATCGGGTTTGAGAGTCGGCACCGTACCGTTTATCAAGCATCTTCACTCTGGCTTCGCGACGTCCTCGATTGAAAGATGAGTGCATGTGTTTGGGTACCGGGCTAACCTTCAGGCGTTGACGAATGGACAGGGGGATGCGTTGGAGTTCGTGTTGAGGGGAAGGGGAGGGCCGGCCAATGTTTTGGAGAACGCGTCTACCTGAGGGAGTGAGGGCGAGGCGATGGAGGTGGGACGTCCGCTGTGCTTCAAGTAGTTCGCTGAGCGTGTTGTGCAGGCCGAGATGAAGCAGACGCGCATTGGAAGTATAAGTTGGGAGTCCAAGGGCAGCTTTGTACGTTTTCCGTATTAGAGCATCCAGCTTGTTGATTTCCTGTGGTTTTAGGTTGACAAAAGGAGTTCCGTAGGTTATACGGCTGACCAGCAGTGCTTGGACCAAGCGGCAGGTGTCTTGTTCTTTGAGGCCGTGAGTGGATCCTCTTATTCGTCGTATTAGGTGAGTGAGCTGTGTGACCGTTTTCTGTAGCTGCGGCAGGAGGGTGGCGCCGGAACCATCGTAGTGGATAGGCACACCCAATATACGGAGAGTGGGGACTTGGGGAATAGGTGAGCCCTGGATGGTAACTTGCGGATCGGGAGTAGCCACAGGAGGCCGACCTCGCGTGCGGGCGCGAAGGACTAGGAGAGCCGATTTGTAAAAATTTAAAAACGTGCTCAAAGATCTCCAACTATGCATTTTGATTGAGAAACTCTTTAATGCTGGCAGCAGGGATTTAAAAATGGCATCCTCATTTGTGCCAGCACATATTGGCACCGTCTGTGCTCCGGAAAAAAGAAGAAAACGCGTGTTTGCGGAAGTTTCCTCCGACTCAGATAGTGAAAACTTCAGTTCTCACCCAAGAGTGGAAGAGACAACACAGAGCCGCACATCTTCTCAGCGCATTATCTCAGGACGACGATAGCGTCTGAACGTGTTGGCAGTGGACGCCAATACATGTAAACAAACCCACACCGGCACCTCCAAGGTTTGTTTTCATGGCGAAGCCTGGCGTGAATGTACCCATGAATGTACCCATGAGAACGTAAATTGTGCGTGGTATCTTGAATTGTTTATAATTAATGAACTAGCTGGTTTCATTGACTGTGAAACCAACCGCTATGCTGAACAGTCTCTCTCTTGAGCCCAACAACTTGAGCCCAGCGGTTTGGAAGGACGTGGCATTGGAAGCGCTAAATGTGTTTCTGGCATTTGAACTATTCTTCACTGAAGTGCGTTCAAAAACCAGAAATTTCTGTGTATTGGTTGAAAAGAGCGATTCTCCGAACGCCAATCTTAAACGATCTCATGAGCCAAAACCGAAACCAAAGCACTATTCCACACTTTGAAATTTACCATACCAAGTCTTCTACCGTATTTACACGATTGTAAATCGACTTGAATGTAGGTCGACCCCCCAAAATTGCATCTCTCTCAAAAAAAAAAAAAAAGAAAGAAAAGAAAAAAAAAAAAAGAAAAAAGGAATGCGAGTGTAGGAAGCAGCCAGTTTGAACGCTGCTGTGAACGAGCACCGAGAGAGTTTTTCAGGCCCAGGCGTCACCCCCGGAAAATCTTTTCAAAAGATTTTCCAGGAGTGACGGTCCAGGGCAGACGGGAAGATTCACACGACAGACGGGAAGATTCACAACACGGAAGTGAAACAAAAACACGCGGCAATGCGGCCGCCTAGAAAATCATATCACAAGGAGAAGCTCTTCCGTCAACTACCGATACCCCCCATACAGCGGCTCTTCCATGAATGATCGATGCTCCCTCAAGAGCCGTACACTCGTGGTGCCCACAGTAGATACTAAAAAAGAACAGCTTTTGTATAAGCATGCTGAATAACCATGCGCTGTGGGTTGAGTGGGAAACTTTATTCCTAATCATGCGAACACATTCACTGCGAGATGACACCCATCGAAGCTACCGGCAGCGGCACTGCCGCGCGATATCAAAACAAACAACATGGCGGCTGACACTATCGGCTGCTCACGATTTCCTTTGATTCGCGAGTACGTTACTCGCATAATTCAAGAAGCATTTTGTTCGTCTCTAATAAACAAAATGAGTATTACCGAATCCCTTGAATCAATGCACGGCGCTGACGTAGGCACAATCATATCACGTTCAGTACATTTCCGAACGCGCTGGTGGAAGGTTAGCCGCTCTAGGTACGGTGGACAAAGTGCACAGATTGGGAATGCCAACTTTCAAAGTCGGCATTACCTTTATTGACGCTACGGCTCGACCGTAACCATAGAAACAAGGGTGCTTCGCTTTCCACAGCTCGTAGCACCCATGATTTCTCATTTCTCTTGCCGTTACAAGCGGCACAAAGTTCGATTTCGATTCTAAGTCGACCCACCAACATTGGATTGTCAAACTTGAAAAAAGGGATCAACCTACAATCGTGTAAATACGGTATCAGAGTCCTTGAATGCTTCTCTGGTCATGAAACTCCTGGCCAAGTTTCGTACGGGGACAAAGGCTACCGCGAGTGGCACCACCGCAGATCGGAGGGCATCGGGCGGCCGCCGCTGCTCTGTAGCCAGACCAGTAGGCAGGAATGCAGTAGCAGCATGCCCGTTCGCAGCAATTTTTTTCGCCACTCATGAAATGACAAGTCCATTTGAGCGCCCCACGACATGTAAAGCGAAAGCGCACTGCTGATAAGGCGGCGAGCATCTGTTTTATCTTACTCCGTGGTACGTTCCCTGCCAAACGCGCTCTGACCACGCTCCCAGCTGCCATCCGATCAACACCAGCGCCGCGGCACGGCAGCGAACGAAGTTCTCCCATAGCGTGATGGCGAAGTTTCATGACCAGAAAGGCATTGAAGGACACTGACGGTATCTAGAAATCGCATCCCTGCCACAAGCATGTGCCTCGCTTGTCATTGTGCTTTGTGCTTTTTTTTTCGAAATTTCAGAGACATTTTCTGCACCGAAGGTTCCAGAGACTCGGGAACCTTCAGTGCAGAACCTAATGCCGTGCAGTGGTGCAGTGCAGTGAACCTAATGTTGTTTTAATGCTAAAAAATTATTTTGCATGTATCTTGGAAATAAAGTGCCTTTTATTAATTTTTTTGGTTGTTTCAAGATACACAGAATCGGTTAGGCAAATAAAAAAAATTGGTCTTTCTCAAATTTTTCACAAAAATACCCGTTAGGGAAAGGGTTAAGTGTTCGTAGATGGCACTTTTCGCCTTTTCAGCCTAAGGTCCCTGAAATTACTAAGGTAGCGCCATCTTTAGATCTCGCCGCCTTTCGCCCTCGCCCGCGCTCCTTTCCTTCTTCGTTTTTTAGCCATTTTCTTTTTCGCCGGCGAACGCCGCGCGCCATTGGCCAACGGCCAGTGACGTAATACCTCGTCCCCGCGTTGTTTGTTTTTTCTTCTCTTCGCCTCCACTGTCCATTTAAATTCGCCATTTTAGGCTCAGCTGCCTCGGAGCAGGCCTTAGCTCCATTCGATTCAGAAGGGGTGCACGGCAACGTTGCAGAGGAAGTTATGTGGTGCCGGTGCAATGCAGCAGCGTGGTTCCGCGGTGCCGTGCATCACGGTTGCACCGTCAGTAGCGCCCCTGCGTGTTTACAATCGAGCGAGGTGCACGCATAGTCGTCTGCTAATCATCATCGCCTGTCGTCCTCTACAACTGGATGTTTACGGCCATCTGGGTTGCGTCGTACGCATCAGCGGCGACGCAAAGTTTGTTCCACGCATCTTCGAGCTCGACGGACATTTTCACGCGGTCGCCGCAACTGCCGGTAGCCGCCTGCCAACCCGCAACGCCCGAACGCTCACGGCAGCGATTCGCTGCACCTCCTCCGTAGCAGGTGCAGCGGTTCTCTGCACCGCGGCGGCACCGCTGCAGCACCATAAGCAATCGAGCGACGCGGTGCACGGCACCATTCCTGCAGCGGCGAATCGAGCGCTTTGGTGCAGCGCACCATGCAACGGTGCAGGCGTTGCAGGGAATCGCGTCTGAATCGAATGGCGCTCTTATCGAAGCTGCCAGCGTATAACAACCGATAACAACCGAAGAGTCAGCTGCTCGTTTCAAACAAGTGTTGCGTCCGCGTCTCTTTATGTAGCTTCGCGATGCCGAGTTGTTGTACCTTCGGCTGCTCGAATAAGGTCAGCGCAGTCACGGCCAGCTCGGCTGTAGCAAGCTGTAATTTATCAAAGCCCACACATGAATCAATGTTAGCTGTACAGCATGAAAAGGATTCACAATTGCGCTTGTTAGCGTGCTTCTGGCCTTGGAATACGGTAGTTATTATAGAATTGGGCGCTACAGCTAATTGTAAGCTGAACGCATTCTTTAACTGCGCGTTTTTTGTGCGAGCCTGTTCCAGATATGCCCGACGGGACCGTACTCGAAGTAATTGTGAACGCCAATCGCACGAACATTGCTATGCCACGGACGCACTGCCAAAAGTACAGCCATCTTGGGCGAGGCCAACGAGGAGACGCGAGAACTTTGACCTTGACAGCGGCCTATAACGACGTGAAGGTGACATATATTTTGCAACAGCGTCAAAGCACCGTAAAGTGCACTAAATAAAGGTGGCATGAATGTCAGTAGCTAATGCGGGGCGCATACTGAGCGCTGCCTAATGATCTACAACTAACGCAAGCCAGCGCAGCGCTCGAACTGCCGCGAACCAAGGTCACCCCGAACCATGCGCAAGCCCTCTGTGCAGCGCTTGCACGACCACAATTTAATCACGCAAATGCAAGAACGGAATTATTGTAACAGAGCAATTTGAAACGATCACGTTCGATCCTTTCGCGTTCACGGACTATCCTGAGCATGCCGCACACGTAAACAAACACCGCGCTGTCCGTATGCGCCAGCGGCATCCATCCCGCAAATATCCCCTTCTACACAAAAATATACAACAAAACAGCCTCACTTAGGGCGTGTTGGTAATATGGGGCTCTAGAAATACTATGTAACAGAGCAGTTTGAAATATCCACGTTCGATCCTTTCGCGTTCACGAACTATCCTGAGTATGCCGCACACGTAAACAAACACCGCGCTGTCCGTATGCGCCCGCGGCATCCACCGCGCAAATATCCCCTTCTAGACAAAATATACAACAAAACAGTCTCACTTAATGCGTGTTGGTAAAACGGGGCTCTAGAAATACTATTAATGCTACCAAAGAGCGATTGCGGCGCGAAAACAAGAGCAAACTGCACGAAAAACTGCAGCGAGCGGCCCGAAGCGTTGCGAGGGCGTCTGCTCTGAGGAAGCCAACAAACATGGCGGCCCCGCCGCGGAGTTCAAGGGACCGCGGCGCCGCGGGTGAGGGGAGAGAAAAAAGAGGAGGGCAGCGGAGAAGGGGGGAGCAGTTGGCGCTACCTTAGTTATTTTAGGGACCTTATTTCAGCCATGTCACTGACATGAAAACCGCTCTTGGATGATCACTGCCACATTTCAGTGAATACAGTCGGACCCTGCTACAACGAACTCTGCTTCAACAAAATATTTCCAATTCCCCATAAGTTAGCTATACAAGTCAATGCAACAAAGTCCTCGCCACAACGAACCATTTGTCTGGCCTGCTTTCGCTTCAACGAAATTTTCGCTCATTGGGGCTCAGTTTGAACATTTGTTTTACAATAAAAGCATACCGCCAGCTATCTGTAACTTTTAAATGCAGAGCATTTCAGTAACTCACGATGTCACCCGCGTTGACGTCCGTCGTAGTCCGCACCCTTCCCCCTACACTATATAAAAAAAAAAATACTATCCGGCGCCTGGTTTCGATCCCTCGACCCTGCGGGCGGAACGCAATGTACATGGTGCTCTACCCACTGCGCCACAAAGCCGACACAGAATGGGAGGCTACGAACGCGCCTTATATCCTTGACTCATTCAAACTATGTCAAGAAGCTGCTGATACAACGCATTCACTACTACCAACTCCCCAAACACTAAACAATAACGCAATATACCCACCCCCTATGCGACGCATTTACTCGAGTCCCCCTCGCGGGGAGATGGGCCCAATTTTTTTATACATTCAGGACGCAGAGTTTTACCGAAAAAGTGCGCCGCGCGCCCACACCCCCAACCAAAACAAAAACAAACAAACTCATAGGTGGACACCATTGTTTGCTGGTGGCAACGATGTGGCTGGACATATTCACATAAGGCACAGACCCGGTTCGCCAAGCTGGAGCTACAGCCAATCCGTATCCAGTTGAAATCACGCGTGTACTCTGCTGCTGGCGCGGCACCGACATGTGTGCGTTGTGAGCAGTCAAAAGCAAAAATGATGTTCTCGTGTTCTGTCTTAAACCTGTGTCATCCTATCTTAGTCATGAGCACCCGGTCATGTAAAATGCAAGCGCATGTGGCTTGCCTGCCAAGGTCAGTTGCTGCTGTGCCCAGTCAGAGGATAAGATAACGGCACCCCTCCTGCCACTAACGAGAGGGGGGGGCTTCCGAGCAATCAGCTCGGTGCACAAGCCTTGTACAGTAAAACGTTTAGCAGCTGCATTTCTTCAACCCCCCTCCTCTGTAACGCACTCTTTACGTGCAGGTAAAAAACAGATAACCATAGGTATGTTTGTTATCTGAATAAACACGACGTTATTGCGAGTCACCCCTTTTTCTAAACATTGTATTGTGCTGTCAATGATGCAGATAATATACGGGCTATTTTTTCATTGAAATCTGTCCCGAAATCTGCGAAATCTGGCCCAACACACCACGGAAGGGCAATGCCGTGCTGTGTTGGGGCAGATCTCGCCTCAATGAATTTTCGCTTCGACGAAAATTTTCGCCTGTCCCATCAATTTCGTTGTAGCGGGAGCCGACTGTAGAGGCATAACTTGGGGCTAACATAAGCAAAGTGCGGAAGAGCCGACGCCTGGAATGTGCAGTCTAGCAGGTCACGTACGCGCAATGCAGCCTAACATACGTGATGCGCGTCACGTGCACGACACAGGCAAGCTGTCAGAAGCAAACTTCGAACGCACACCAAACGAAGAGGACTGCACACACACACACTTTCAAACATGGATGCACACAACCAAGGCTTTACAAGGTCTCACGTTGACAGACTACTTACCCTCTGGCTGCCCCAAATGCCGCCACAGGCACTATTTCTATATCGCCTGCACACTTTGCGATAGCATATTTGTAGCAGGAAAGCTCTCCCTACAATACATTAAACGAGGTCGGCATCTTGGTATCCATTCGAGGTGCCTCCCTTGTCACTTGGTGCTCCTCCTTATGCATGTCACCTCAGGGGGGAATGACAACAGGCACTCACGCATTGACGGGGTCATAGGGCCGGGCGGCATACAGCGGGTAGGTCTCGGCCATCTTCACAATGCGCTGAGTGTCGTAGAGCAGGAAGCCACCAAACAGCACCAAACCACCGTACATGCTCAGGGAGTAAAGGCCAGCACCCAGGGCGGTGGTGGGGGGCAGGAACATCGTGCCTGTATGGTGGTGGTAAAAGACATTTCAAGGAGTGTACATTCTAGTCTGCCTTCCCTCCATGAGGGCAATTAGTTGAGCCTGCAGTGATATGCTACAGCGCTGTTACTCGACCACAAGGCTCCTTTTTGCTGCATGCAGGGAGTGAAGCAATTCCTGACCAGAATGCACCACTTGTGACTGCAATGGAACTATTGTCTCAAGATCACACAGTACAGTCACACTGACGTGTAACCTGATTAACACCAATTATACCAATAGCATACAGTCTCGCATAACAGGGTAGTGAAGAACTTCAATTTAAACTAGTGTAGACCACTTATAACATACGTCATGGGAGCCGTGAAAATCTGGACTATAAGCGGTACCGCACTATAAACAAAACATGCAGGAATCCAACCACATCACAAACTACATTTCAATTGTTCTTTGTTTATCATCACTCTAACGAACACCACTTACAAACAAAGGCATAGTCTTCATTTCGTTTTTTTTCTTTTCTTTTCTTTTTACATTGGACACTGCTGCACAGTCTTGCGAACGGGGAGCATGACTTCAACTTACTTTTTGTTTATGTTTCGAGGAAGCATGTCTGCGTTTTAATGGATGCCGCAGGGAGGGTAAAAGCCCGGCTTATACCGGCCAGACAATGTGGTAACAATGTAAGCCGGACTTTTTCCCGCCCTGTTTGCAATGCCGAAGCGGTGCATCAGCATAACAAACGGTGGAAACCTTCGGCGTCGCAGCTCGCCATCTCTAGATGCTCGAAAAGGGAAAGGGCTGTTGCACAAAGTTCCAACAGGTGCGCAAGGGTTCACTAGCTTCAGAGGTGCCCCAAAGGCAAGGGCACGTGCGGTTATCACGTGAGTGCAAAGGGAACCCGTGAACTAAACGGTGCCTATTTTTTCTTTTGTATGTCCAAGTTAGAGCAGAGCAGGGAGTTCCCGCTGCGTAGGATGGCTGAGCCCATCTTTTTTTTGTTCGTTTGTTTCTTGCGACTATAAAACAATTGCTCCAGCTGCACCGACCGATCAGCCAACCAGCCAAAAAACCGCACTTAAACCAGTAAGTTGAACCGGGGAAAAAAAACACGGTTCAGTTATGGTTCAGGTTCGGGTAAATTCATTTCGCTCCAATTCAGAGTCCGTTCGACTAAATCACAACCCGAACCAGTTCACAAACCGGTTTGCAAGCCTGAACCAGTTCGGTGAGTTAAATTATTACCCATGTGCAAAAAAATGTTTCATACTTTAAACAGACCAGAAAAACTAAACAATTTTGGTGCATCCAAAACACTGTTTTCTCCAATAAAAGTCGTGCAACTTTAAAGACACAGCTATTAAGGAAAACAGACGAAGTAGTGGCAATTTACCAGCTACTTTTTCACCCCTTTTGTTGTCCTATGGGAAAGGCCATGCTAACTGTGGACGATACTTTCTCGAGCTTCCTTTTTTATTTGTTGAAAGTGCAATCTTCTCTCTGGAATCACCCATCACCCTGAAGGTTAAACCCCTAGAGTTAGGCCTGCATACTGGCGAGTCACCTTCGTACATTAGGAGGGGAGGTGTTTAAATACCAGCAGTGTACTTTTTTTATTATTATTTGTAACATAAAGAAATCCTACAGCAGCCACATAAATGAATTCAACTGTTCGGCCAGCTAGGATAATTTGATAGCAGTCACCTTCTTGCACACAGCGGAGAAGCAATAAACCCATGCCAAAGGAGACGAAGCACCACTGGATGCTGCTTAAAGAGCTGTGAGCAAGCAATGGCATTTCACAGCAACACAGTAACCTCACTGATTGACACGATGTGACAATGACTGGCTGGCTACTCGGTCAAAAGTGTACTTTCCCTACACGCGTGGCTTCAGTGCTCTTTCTCCTCACCCCACATGTTTCACTCCTAAGTTTTGCGCCCCATTTCCCCTTGTAGACTTTTTTCCGCTTTGGGCAGGCACTGGACTAAGCATGCATTGCGGAAGAGTTGCCTAGCCTTGGTGAGCTGGAATGTGGCTAGCACAGATCAACAGATCGTGCTTAGGTTGCTTAAAATTGATTACACTGAGACTGTTTTGCAGCCCCAGAGCATATGGATGGAAGCAAACTGCTGACGGCAATGGAAGTGCCCTATGATATCTGCATGGGGTTACAGTCTGCAACATCAGTTTCAGCGGCGTTCGCAAACTCATCAAGTGTACGCGAAAGCTATGAGCCAGCTCAGCGTGACAGACGGCATGCATGTAGTGCTGACAGTGGTGGAGGAAAACAAAGCTCTGTGCCAATGAGGTTACAATGCATCAGTAACGAATCCTGGGATGGAATGAGGGCATGGCTAAGAAAGCTGCAGCAATGCCATGCAGCTCGTTACCAGTATTTGGTCACAATCTGCTCGACATTAACCAGGTAGCCTGCAACACTCGTGAACAGTCGTTTGAAGCAGGATGCAGAGAATTAAGCATCATACAACCTGAAGTTTTAATACACTCAAACCTCGTTATAACAAAGTTGAAGGGGAGCGGTAATTATTTCGTCATATCTATTATTTCGTTATATCAATTATAACAGTTTACGGCAATGTATGCGCAGCTGGGTGCACAACTATAATCATGCACAGAAGGAAACCACCTCGTGGCCCACTGCACCGCTATGTGACCACGCATGCGATGGAAATTTAATAGAAGACAAATATTTTGCTTACTGAACGCACACACAGCCTATTTTGTTGCCCGTTAGACATGTTGTCGTTCGTGGTCTCCCATGCACACACGTTCGACGTGTGTGCATGGGAGACCACAGCATAATCGTTTGTCAGGTGACATCTGTGACAACTCGTCTGTCGTCTCCTCCTCCATAGTGACAGCTTAGGCATTGGGGTTCAGGGAAGCCACCTTGCGCCGCTTCTCACTGCCGTCACGTGGCCTGCCAGCCCACTCGCTCTGCCCCGCTGGCTGAGCGAGGAGGCAGGCTCATTCGGCCGTGTGTGGCATGGACAGCCGCGCCAAACCAGTGACGAACTCCGAGGATTACTTCACGTACACTGGTAAGGCTTTTTTCTGGGGGGAGACTAATTTAGTTCGTTATATCCAGAGACAAGTCAATTTTACTTCGTTACAACGAGGTTTCCAATGCATGGGTCTTTATGGAGATTTCAAGGGGAACTTCATTTACTTCGTTACATCCATTATTTCGTTATATTCTGATACGTTATAACAAGGTTTAGTGTACATTATTTTCAGAGAAAGCTTGATGGGTCCTCACCAAATTGTCAGAAAAATCATAGTCACTGCATAAAAGATTTCATACAGCCTAGGCTTCACTCTACTACAAATCTCTCTCTCTCTCTCTCTCTCTCTCTCTCTCTCTCTCTCTCTCTCTCTCTCTCTCTCTCTCTCTCTCTCTCTCTCTCTCTCTCTCTCTCTCTCTCTCTCTCTCTCTCTCTCTCTCTCTCTCTCTCTCTCATGTGCAAAGTTTGATGCATGCAAAGTTTGATGGGACCTCACCAAACTGTCAGAAAAGTTATTCGTTGCATAAAAGATGTCATAGAGCCTAGGCTTCACTATACTACAAATGTATCCGAGTTTCTCGCTCTCTCGTGCATGTATCTGCTTTAAAAGGAGGAGTGCTGGGCAGGCATTCACTGGAAAGAGGTTTGTTTTTGCCAGCAGTGTAAAGTTTTTTTCTTTCTTCCAGAATTAAAATTTGCTTCATCACTGACATTTACCACGCCTAAATAGTCTCAATGATCTGTTTTGGCCTCACTGGGGCTCTTCGATTTACACTCTCGGACTCACCGCGGATAGTCCGCGGGTAGTCCGAGGATTCCCTGAAGCCATAGGAATACATGGGAAAATCGAATGTTGGACGGCTTCTCGGGGAGTCCGCGGTGAGTCCGAGACTGTAAATCGAAGAGCTCCACTGTCTTTCTGTAAAGGGTACTGCCCAGGGATGCGGAGCAATGAAATTTCCCAGCACGTGAACATTTTGTCCACTCTACTGTTGGCATAAGGAGAATCCATTTGTGCCCTTGCCACCAATGGGCTGAAGCACAACAGTGTCCTCTTCTGTGCAGCTAGAATCTGTCGATATGCTCTTTTGATAAACACCAACATTGCCTTCCATAGGTGCGACTCCCCTCAACCACAGCTTTCTCGGGCCCCCCGAAACGCGCCCACAGGAGGCAGCACCCCACAGCTCAGGGAAGGCCACGTACCCAGCGAGGAGGCAAAGACGAATCCCAGTCCGATGGCAAGGGGTCCACCCATGCTGAGGAATTTCTCACTGGGAGCGCAGGCTGCCACGGCAGACAGGCCCGACACCACACCGGCCGTGTAGCAGGCGGCGCGCACCATGATGGGCCCACCCAGCAGGCAAAGGGGGGCCACCAGGGCACCCATGACACCACAGTGCACTGCCCAGGCCGCCTGCTTGGCGCCCAGGCCCTCCTTGTAAGGCAGCGAGCGGGCAACCATGCCCGTCCCGATCATGGCCGCAAAGCTGGCCCCGATGGCCTGCATGACGACATGGAGGGGCTTAAATGGGGGGACGCACAAGACCTGGGCCTCGGTTTTGCCCTGTTTGGCTGACTGCAGACTGCTTGCCGACCATTGCTGGGGGCCAAAGAACTTCCATTCAACTTTCCCCGAGTACGCAGCACCCACAACACTTCCCCTTTCAAGGTGATGCCCTTAAAGGGGGCATGCAGACAAAATACAAGTTTGTTTTATTCAAAAGATCTGCTGTTTTACAGTGCACCCAGCACTTGTCCAGCAATAAGTGATTCTTTATTCACTCAGAAATTAATCAATTTAGGTTAAAATTTTTATTCTCCTGCCAAATTTGTGTGTTTAGTGACGTCTGCCATGACATCACAAGGTCGGGTGTTCAAGTAATTTCAAGTGCACTGTTTAGTCTGCAGTGGACAGGGACGCCTTGTTTGCCGTCAGTCCTCCTAGATGCCGCCACCATACTGCTTCGCACCGCTGTTCGCCTTTGCTTTGTTTTTGACCAGATTTGCACCTGGCTTGTTTTTGTGCGGTAGGTAGTAATCGTTTCATGAAACATGGGGTATGCTCGACAAAAAGGGTCACGAAGATAATGTTGTACGCTAATTGGCCACTGCTGTCCGAGACAACACCAAAGCTCCACACTGCTGTGCAACTATAACAAGCATAGTGCGCACAGTACAAACAGCAGTACGCACTGGTGCCTCTATGCTTACGTGTAATTTCGTAATTTTTTCGAGTGTTTACCCCACCATTCTTACTGCCATAAAATCAATATGCATTACATGTAGGTAAAAACACCTCGTTCGCCAAGCTTATAGCCCTGCCTAACTAGCGTTTGCTTTTGCCGGTCTCAGCACATCGCACGACAGGGAATACGACATCATATGTTCTAGTGCGGGAAATTAGCTAGTGAGTCGCATGGCCATTTCCTTTTTTTTCTTAATTATATAGCTTACTTGAGCAATGTTTTCTTTAAAAGTGGTGTCAGTGTGATTCTAATGAGGCAATCTTTCGAATTAACCAAACTTGTGTTTTGTCTGCATGGTCCCTTTCAGGGCAGGCTAGCTGCGCACTGAATAACTCAACATACAGGAGACTTTAGGCACTGTAAAGTAGATTCCCATGTATGACTCCAAGTAGAAGGTTCAGGAAAAAAAAAAGAAAAAAAAACTCATTACTCTTTCTGTTTCTTTTTCCAGAGTTCGCTCTAATAGAGTTCTCCTGCAAAAATGTTCCGTCCTCATTTCCCGGCAATGTTACTAGTTCCACACAGTGACAGAACAGAGACTTTGCATGTAGAACACAAGGAACTAAGTCCATATTCATCATTCATCATACAAAAAAAAGTCAGCAAAGAGCTGCTTCTCGGTTAACAAAAGTTTCCAAATATGCTTCAATTCCTCAAGGAAGAAAAAGGAGGGGGGGGGGGGTTCATGATGCAAGTACATACAGTAGTCAACTTTTCACTTTCAGCAATAATACATACTCGATTTGTTCCATGCACTGGCTTAGATTAGAAAAGAGGGTTCAATGCTCTTGCCACTAAGGCAGACAAAGTTGCATGGAGCTTACAGATGGCCCATGATAGCATCACACACAACTGCACTCGTAGTTCAGGAGATCACCCAGCAGTCAAGCAGCACCCGACATTGTGCGCAAACACCCGGTGCAATGGCTCTGTCGCAACGGCTGCCCACACCACCAAGGTCGACAGACACGATTGCTGGCACCTTTGCACACAACATTAAACTAATTCGTGAAAGGTGCAGTAGTGTGGCAGAGTAATTGGACCCCTGGTGTTATCCAACGTGTGAAGAAATCTCATACACTGCCTAATCAGAACAGCCAGAAACAAAACCCACAGTCTGGGGCTTGGCAGCAGGGCCTCCCAGCAGGTGTGCTTACCAGCCACGAGTTGCGCATGACCAGGTTGAGCATGGCCGGGTTTCGGCTGACGGCCAGGGCTGACGCTGCCGTGATCACAATGCTGCCTCCAAAGTAGGTGTAGGTGTCGCGCACCCTCTGCCGCACGTACTCGGGCCACATCCTGCACATGGCCCCAAGTTACCCACCCACACGAACACGGCCGGCAAGCTGAGGCAGCATGCATCCACAACTCGCACAAATGGCACAGCGAAACCTCAAACAATGGGTTACAGTGGAGCAATGCTGCTCACTTGAGACAAACACACAAGAGCAAGGCAGTTCAGCCATTTGTGCATTTTATTGCACAGGCAGCGAGCAAAAACATGTTCTGGAGGTGGAAAGCCTTCATATGCAGCATTATAAGAAATGACAAAAAAAAGGGAGGGGGAGCCTGCTTTGACAAGCTTTGGAAGCCTGCTTGCACGGTGCCTTTTTTTGGTGCAACGTGTAAGGGACTGAACTTTAAGCAACGCCTCAGTGATGCTGGGTGGTGGCAGTAGTTTTCAAAGCGAGCACGCACACACGTACAGCAAACAAGCTACGGGGAAAGAAAGCAAGAGGGAGAAAATTCCCAGGATTGCTCTTAGGGTGACCACCTTCTTTCCACTGGAATGCCACAAACAACGCTCCCAAGGGAAGGGAGTGAGCACAGAATAAAACCATCCATTGAATAAATGCTAATGTGAAAGTTTATCACGTTATGAAAGCAAAACACACGACGGTTCCCAAGCTCTTGCAGGATGGGTGGTCATACCAGCTGCTCCAGTGAGTACTCACATGGACTTCTCGAAGGCTCCTGCCTCACTGGACATGCCGAGTCCATAGTAGCACAGGGCTCCCACGCCAAAGGCCGAGGCCCCTGCCAGCACACCCTTCCCCACAGTGAATGCTGCATGGGGTGTGGAGGAGGAGGAGAGAACAGGCCACAACAATTGGAACAAAGAATTCCGATGAGGATGGACTGTCTCACTCTCGTGTGGCCTGTCAAGGTATTCGCTCCAAATGTTAGATCGCCATCGTCGTTTTAAATGAGCCTCCCTACAGTGTCCCTAACACATTTCCCTAGCCCCCTCACGTACCACCGTTCTGTGCGTGCATGTCTAGAGAATGATGGCGTTCACATCCCCACAATTGCCTAACACAATACAAATATTACTTTGACCCTGCAGTTAGAAGCATTTCTATACACCCAGACTAAAGGAGTTTTGCACATTTGCCATTAATAGCCAAATGCAATTTGATGCGTATTAAAATGGGTAATTTAGAACGAGTCCCACCCATTTTCTGCCACCGTACAATACCACATGCCAGCAATCAATAAAAACAAGAAATTAACACCATTTTCAAACCGCAACGAACCCATTCTCGTCATTTGTCCATATTAGCTGAACTGATTAGTGGACAAGCGTTGCCCGACAAGACATTCAGATAATTTCCTTTGCTTCAATTGTTTTGTCACATACAGTGAATGTTCTGAACAGCTTCGTAAACAAATGTTATCTTTCGCTGAATGAGAGTTCCTTACTGTGCAACAAATCATAGCCTTTTGACTATGCGATATTGAACCCCACTGAAACACTGCAATTCTTTCGGGCCTGCTTTACACTACTTTTAACATCAAGGGCCACACTTAAGTTTCATGGAGCCTTTCTAGACATCCCCTACCCCCAGATAAAGAAAGGAGATGCCGGCTGCCAGCATACAACACACTGTCAAAGAAATTCTCTTTTGCTTGAAGTTATTGGTACACCAGTTTGATTTACATTTTACATGTGTGGGGTCTCCCTTGCAGCGCTTTGGTGTTGAGCAAGATGGGCACTCTGTTAGCTAGGCACTATGGAAAAAAAACACAAGAGTGACTATGCACTTCACCAAAACAAACTGCACTGCCCTGTCAAGGTTTGGTAGAAAGAAAAGGAAGTTAGCAGACCATTTCATCAGACTCCCATTGAAAAACTGAGAAAAGCCACAACAGCAAATACTGTGTCGTGTGCAGTGATCAGAAAACAAAAGGCAGAAAAGGATCTCTCCCACAGCAAGATTTGCACAGGGAGGGATTAATAGGGGCCCCCCTCCACATTCCAGACAGTGTAAAACAAGTTTGGAAATATTCACACAGCAAGCCCTTCCCTTGGTCACTTCTTCATGCAACACAACAAGGCTAACTGGAACAGCTCAGACTACAAAAAATACCTTGCCAGAAATGGTTACAGCCACTTATAAACATACCCAGTTTAATGAAACTGTGCATATCTATAGATTCATGATAGTGGCCAAACACATGACTTGTTTACTCATTTGCATTAGAACAATAGATACGACTGTCTGCTACTATAAGCTAACAAGCCAACCCAATAGCACAATAGCACAAGCTAGCAAGCTAACTATAAGCTAACCCAAGAGCACAATTCAGCTTAAAAAAAAATGAACAGTCAGGCTAGTTCAAAGCTAAGTTCCCAGCCACTAGAGGTGCTGTGCATTAGCAGCTTCAAACTAGTATAACTTTCGCAGACAAGCCTCTCGTGCTCTGCTTGGTGCAGTATACTGCCGTGTATTCATCTGGCACACTCGTACCAATCATATCTAATTACTTTGGAACTACAGACAAACACAAATGGAATCACTGCACTGCAGGTGGTATTCAAACCCCAGAAGGAGTGTAAGTAACAAAAGTTAGAAATGTGTTTCCACATTAGCTATTGCCACCTTTCTTGCCCCCCTTGCAATACGCTGTACAACTCTCATTAGCTAATCAAGACTCCAGATGCATTGCAAGGTGTGCTGTGCGTACATCCGTAAACAAATGAAGTGCAAACAGGAAAACAAATCAGGACACGCAAAATAAAATGCTACACTTGGAGGCAAACAGACGATGCACGGTATATTTAGAAGTGCTCTCACTGGACTTCATTATTGCAACAGAAGCATGAGAATTTGAACTTAAAGGGTCCATGAAGCGAAAATACAACTTGGTTTAACTTTAAAGAGTTGTGCTTCAGTACCTCACTCAGCTCCATTCCGGCCACGAAAGACGTTTTTTAACCGATAAAAACGCAATAAATACTTAAGAACTTTCAAATTTCGCGCCACAGTGACGTGTTATCGGCACGAGTGACGTCATATGGGCCAGCACTAAAAACATAATTTTTAGTGGGTTAGGCGCACATTAGCATTCAAATGATTCGATCAAACGGAACTAATGGCCCCACTACAATCATCCATTTGTGTGTCCTGGCGATTGATTAGTTCGGCCGCCGTCAATCGCCCAAACAAGATTCTGTGACGTCATAGAAAAGTTTCCGGAAACTGACTAGCGAGTCGCCACAGCTCCACACGTTTTCTTTATTATTTCCGTTATTTTTTGGAAGTTTGCGATGAAATCGGTATTATTTTTATCAGGACAAAGCAACCTTTTTAATAAACCAAACTTGTATTTTGTTTTCACGGCTCCTTTAAACGGAAAGATATAATTCACTTCTCATTCACATTCGGATACGGAGTTGAAGTTGGATTTGTACACGCCTTTAGCAGTTTTTTTTTTACTTCTCACAATGCTGGCACAACAGCAGAAGTGCTTGTGCCTTCTGTGCTTGTGGCTGTGAAGCCAGATCATGGAGAAGGTGGCGATGCTATTTTTTCGTGGCGATGCTAGTGAAACGAAATGCTATCACCATTAATGGGCTACAACTACAGTGGCCTGTTTTACGTCCAAGCAACGAACTAAATGACCCGAGTAGCCCGAGGCACCACACCTAGCCAACCCAATCCTCTGCTTCAGCTCGTCCTTCAGACTCGGCCAAGGCTAGCAGGCAGAGCCGCCTTGGGCAAACAGTGCTGCTCACCTGAGTCACCAGCGGGGGCCATGATGATTTCGCGAAGGGTGCGGCGCTTGGCCGTGGCCGCCTGGAAGCGGGAGGACCGTGCCCGCGTCGACATGCCCACCGTCTTCTGTGTCACTGCCTGCCATCGCAGAGGGGCCGGCCCCGCCGCAAAGGCCTTCACTGACGCTCGGGCGGCTGCCGGTGAGAGGCAGCATTTCCACACAACCAGCATGCTGGCTCCCTGATGTTCCTCTGAAACAGGCAAAGGAAGAGGCAACGCATGCTCAAAGACTAACCTTGTTTCCCTCAACACTAGAGGAAAACACTCACACATAATGAAAGCCTAGATACACCTTGCAGCACTTGAAAAAGGAAACGCTATGTGGAAGACGGTAAGGCGTGTTGCTGGGAAAGTAGGTCCATATTACAGAAATAAGATTTAGCGCAACGAAAGACACGGACAATGATAGCGCCCGTCTTGTCCTTTTCACCGTCAGTGTCTTTCGTTGCGCTAAATCTTATTTTTCTGCTATGTGTAACACTGCGCAGTGTCCCCTTTACACCAGGCCAAATACTTTGAGAAAAGCAATGGTTGTTTTGAGACTGCACCAGGGTAAGCATGGCAGGGGGCCACACAGTACCACTGTTTAGGTGGAACAGGATAAATGCACTCACACAGTAAGCTGCACTCCATGGTACTAGACAAAAGAGCTAGTGAATTGTTTTTTTTATTTCAAAGCGACTGTCATTTGTTGCGTTGTTATGCATTTATTCTACAAATCTTTGTAGCAACTGTCTGTACAAGGAGAATGAATGTTTTGTTTAAAATGCTCATAAATATTAATACCTCATATATCGGAGGGACCCCTTTTACAACCCATATCTGAGTTCTGGGGTCCCGCTTGTATACTTCCACACACATGTATTTCTTTTTGGTGAGCACAAGGTCGCGGGTTCGATTCCCGGCCGCGGCGGTCGCTTTTCTGATGGAGGCGAAAAGCAAAAACGCCCGTGTGTACGAAATTTCACCGCACGTTAAAGATCCCCAGGTGGTCAAAATTAATCCGTAGCCCTCCACTACGGTGCTCCTCATCGCCTGCGTTACATCGGCGCGTTAAACCCTACAATCAATCAAATCAATATTTCTTCCTGGTACAATAAACTTGAACTTAAACTTGAAGAAACTTTCAAATACATGTCTGCACCTACAACTGGAAGAAGCCACAGCCAAACCATATTTGAAATGGGAGGCTCATAGCAAAGACAAAGGACAAAAATAGGCGAGCCTTGTCTGCCACCGTCCTCGTCTTCTTTGCGCTAAGCCTCCCGTTCAGTATGTACCAACTAGCCCAACAGCACTATTCATTGAAACATCATATTTGCGCAAAGCAAAATAAATTTTAAAGCAAGAAATACACAAGATTACGTATATGCTGTTTCGCTTTCCTGTCAAATGAAATGGGACTCATCTACCATAAACCAAATTATAGGAGCAGCCACACACCCCTCTTTTATCAAACACCAGCCTGCGCAGATGTAGTACACTTCAAAACAGCATGCTGTTTGAGATCGTTGATGCATTATACAAACATTGTTATTATAGGGAAAGAATGTTATTTCTAACTTTTGGCAAAATACCACACAGAAATCACATTTTGTGCCAGAAGTCTCAGTGTAAGGCAAAGAATACGTAAACAGGCAAAAAAATGTTGGCACGAAATGTCTCACACTCAGCTTTCTAGGAAAAATTGCCCTTGAAAAGTCGGCACCCTGCAATAAGAAGAGAGAACTTATGAAAGGCTTGTAAATACATGATCACGACATTCAGCTAACCTTCAATTTCTCGCACTCCTTTCTGGAAAACGACTGATCACCACCACATTTATGCCCATTGCAGGATGAAAGCCTCTCCTATAGACGGTATTCGTTGAAAAGTTTAGCGGTCAATTTCTTCTCTTGGCAACACTGGAAACAGCCACAGACATGGCCGATGCGCCACGGACACGGCGCAGCCTGGGCCACTGCGACCGCACGCCGAAGAAAAAAAAGACACCGGCGTGCATCATCTGCTCCGTTCCAATCCGATTGTAAACTGTGGCGCCAACAGAGATGTTATTAATCGCACTCACACTGAACTTGACGCAATACTTTGCGTTCGGCGAAGAGTCCGTAACGTGAAACACAGTCATGTGTTTCACAGCTGTGGTTAGCACGGACAAGTTCCGCCATCCCGCGGAGCCTGACGTAACGAGTGCGCCGCCGGACGCCGACTGCGGAGGCCGTGGGCGCACTCACACGTTTGCATGGAGGGGAAGAGGGGTGCCTGATCTGCAGGCCGTGCGCACAACGTCGCCTAGCAACAGACGCTTGGCCACAGATATGGCGGCGCACACTTGGTTGCCTGCATGCATTCCACGCCATTGAATACCGAGGATAGGTGCATAACCACTCCTATCTGCTATCCAGCAATGACCGAACCCACTCCTTGCCTCAAAATCTGATTTTATCTGACTATCGACTTTCCTTCCCCTACTTTTAGTCCCATGTCTCAGAAGCCTTTCCATTACCCCTACGGCTCCCGTTACGTTTTCTGCATTACACACCCAGCCCAAGTAAACTTCTCTATCTCTTAGAGCTATATATAGAGATGTCTTTTACTCGAGTTTGTTCCCTAACTTTAGATGCTTCTCTTTTATCCCTCCATATTTCAAAGGCTCATTGGGTAGACCGAAGTTTTCTCTCCAGGTGTTAAGTGAGCTCCCAGTTTCTGCCCCAGAAGTCATCCCTGGCAGTATGCACCGATTTAGACCACCTTGAATCATCGAGATTGCCCCTCATTACTATACAGTGCTTGCCGAATGCACCCATAGTAATCCCACGCCCGATTTCTCCCTTGTGGTTTGGATCAGCTCCAGGAACTTGTAGTACAAGATACATTCAACCCACCTAATCAAGTATTTCATTACCTAGATCGGACTTCCCAACAAAAAATGGTAGCTGGTCCCAGCTGGAACTAGCTGGTTTCAGCTAGCCTAGCTGGGAATTTAACCATAACCAGCTGGGACCAGTCAAATTTCTCCTTGGGTTCTGAATTTGTTCAATATTACTTTTATTATCTCTAACCCTACGACGGAGATTTTCGAGCACAGTTCCTGAAGCGTTCTTTGCAGGCGTTTTCCAGACTCAGGGGACAAGACAATGTCGTCCGCAAATCTCAAGTGACTCAAACATTCCCTATTTACTCGAGTCCCTGCCACTTCTCCCTGTCAAGCTTCTAAATACCCTTTGGACAGCCTGTAAATAATTTTCGGAAGACGTTATCCCTTTGTATGACGCCGTACTGAGAAATATCGAACAAGCTCTGCTGCGTGTTACTGTTGAAATCTCTGGGGCCAACGAACGAGCCCTTTTCACAAATTGCAGCACACAAGACGTCTCTATGACAGACAGTCTTTTCACACTCCGCAACAACGTCAGAAACCATTGCAACAACAACTGGATACGCTTCTCTCACGGCAAGTCTTGAAAGCTCAAGCTGAAGAGAATATTTAGGAATGACGCAACAGAACGCAACAACGTTTATGTGCGAGGACATGAAACGCACAATGCCAAGCAGTTACGAAAAACAAGATGAGAGCCAGCTGGAGTTGAAAACATGCTATTTTTGCAGGGGGGGAAGCCGAAAATTGAAGCTGCATGTGGGGACTGGCTCGCGGTGCTCGAACACTTGCAGAGCAGCACATTGCGTCTGGACTGGTGCGCTAAGTTCGGTAAAACTCGCTAAAGGGGAGCGATGCATTCTTGCTTACAGGGGCCTGGTGGGGTTAAAATCCCTTCCATGGGCCAGCGAGAAATACATACGCAATAGTAAGAACCGAAAGTTCGCGAAAACTTACCAGAACACCCGAGAAAAATTGCTCACTTGCTGCTCGTGATGGATGGTTCCGACACAGGTTTCGATGAAGCGGCCGACGTCGGAACAACTAGAGATGCTCCGACAACACACAACACACGTCAATGTAGCGGAGTAGGTGTAAAAAGCAGCGACACCTATTCTGCTGCTGCTGCTGCTGATGATGATGATCAAAGGCACGACGATCACCCCGATTAATCGGGGGCGATGGCATGCGCTATCTAACCTGTCTTAGTAATTTAAATTTAGGTTACCCTCAACTCGTATTTCTTTTAATTCTGCCCTACCGCTACCCCTGGCTGGGATGACACTTTATCGTCTTCTTCTCTACTTTTTTTCCACCAGTACTGCTGACCAGTTGATGCTTCCATCAACTGCGAAGCCCAATGCCTCAGGAAGTACTAGTAGGACTTTCCCCCCGATTCTAGCTGGCTGAATCTTTTGGCATTCTATTACTACGTGGTCGAGTGTTTCTTTATTCCTGCCACATCTCACACATGCCTCATCCTGGGACGAATATTTGCTCATGTAAGTTCGAGTTCTCAAGTAGCCAGCCCAGGCCTCAAAGAGCAACGCAGTGCGCACTACCTTTATTTTTGTCATAAAAGTTCTCTTTCCGGGCCTCTTGTTTGCTTGCTTTATAGATTCCCAGTGATCCCTTCTTTCCTATCCTCTCCGCCCACATGAGCGTCTATGTTTCCTTCATGGAGGAAGAAAAAGTTAGGAGACGGCGCTACCGGAGAAGCGTGAAGCCAATACATAAAAAGTAAAATCGAAGTCGGCCCAGGCGTCACTGCACCACGTGACCCCATCGTGCCGCCGCCGCGAGCTCTTCAATTTCGTCTGCTCGAAACTACTCTGCTGCCCGTTGTCGCGAAGCCTGATATATGTTGGTTTTTTTCCCACGGCTTTTGTCTCTCACACATACGCGGCACTCCTGCCCGCACGCGGGCATGAGATCACCGAGCAGACAAATGCAGGAAGGACGGGGAAAAGCTACCGCCAACCAAACACGAGAGAAGCTCTGGAGTCGGAGACCGCCGCCGCCGCCGCCGCCGCCGGCCCACCCGACCATGGAGGTCACGTGCTGGGCCGACTTCGGCGGCTTGAGAAAGAGAAACGGCGGAGGGAGCGGTTTCAACGGAGCTGGGCTGGCGAAGGCTAGCTGCGTGACGTCATGCCGTCTCCTAACTTTTTCTTCCTCCATGGTTTCCTTCACTTGCTTCTTTAACTGTCCCCCATTGTTATTTGCCGCGGTCAAGTTATATTTAGTCGCCAGCTTTCGCGTTCTCTTCCGCCATTGGGTGTCCACACTTTTAAGGTACAGGTGTACTCTGGCTGCCCACTTCTTCTCATCTAAATGTCCAAGCCGCCCCTCGCCTCAAATGAAGCCTAACCCATATCGCCTTGTACCGCCTCATTCGTAGTCTTACTGTGAGCTCCCAGTGCTAATCTGCCGACTGCATTTTCGTTAACTTACAGTCCCGACAGGATATCTGACTTTAAGCGTAATACAGCACCATGCACCCCTTTCCAAATGCCTCGTACCGCTCGTACCACCTCGTACATCCCCTCATTACTGCTGCGTTTCGTCTCCCTTTCAGTTTGAAGTGTCCTTCATGGGCATTCAGGTAGCCTTTTCCTTCATTAAGCCAGATTCCCAAGTATTTATACTTATTTACTAACGGTATGGCTTCCTGTTGAATCCTGTGGAGCTGTATGAGGAATTCCTTGTTAAACACCATGACTCCAGATTTCTGTGGGTTAAAATGTAGGCCTAGATACGTTGCCTCATCACCACAAACGCCGAGACGGCCAGCTTTTGTAGGTCTTCCGCATTATCTGCCAGCCACACTATATCGTCCGCGTACATCAATCCCGGGATCCATTGCTCCACCAACTCTCCATTGCTTCGGTACGACAAGTCAAAGCCTAATCCACTCTCCTCCAATCATCTTTCCAGTCCTCTAATGTAAAATGTGAACAGCAATGGTGAAAGGGGGCACCCCTGTTTTAAACCTCTTCGAATGTACACCGCGGGCTCTGTGCCCGTACGCCCTTCCCATGCAATATGCGCTTTGTTATCCTCATATATTGCCCTGAGCAGCCCTTCGAATTCGGACCGAATCTCCTCTTCTTTTAATATGCCACAACAATCCCCTATCTACGTGGTCATATATGCTCCCTTTATGTCAAGAATCATATGGTCTGCCCTGTGCTGCCGAAATTTCGGTGGTCTGGGTTACTACGAAAATATTGTCTTCTAAGCGCCGACCCAGCCGAAATCCATTTCGCAGTTCCTCTAAAATACCGTTACTTTCCACCCACTTCAACAACTCGGATTTGATGGCTTGTATAGCTAATCTATAGAGCACTGACGTGACTGTAATCGGCCTGTATGAGCTCGCCTTGTCCTTCTCTCCCTTGCCTTTGTAGATACAACTCATTCTGCTTTCGCGCCATGGCATTGGAATCCTCTCAGATTTTATAGCGCTCTGGATGGCTGTATACAAGTGCGCCTTTCCCACTGGTCCCAACTGGTTGAGAATCTCTATAGGGATTCCGTCTGGTCCTTCTTTCGTATTTTGGGGGACATTGTGTTCTGCCTTTTTTCCAGTCCACAAATTCGATATTAAATTTTTCGTCTATCGCGCTTCTATTCGCCACCTGTGTCCGGTTAGCAGATATCTCACTTGTTTGGCCAAAAGTATTTGCAATGACTCCATGTGCGCTGTCCACCAGGAGAACATTACCATCACCGTACTGTACCTGAGTCTGCACCTCTTTAGTCGTCGTTAACCAATGCTTTTAAATGATTCCAGAATTGGGGGGGGGGGGGGGGGCGGCAGGGGGGGGGGTTGCTTTTATCCTTTTTACGTATACCTGTTACCCATCTTTCACTCGAACTTTTAATCTTCGCTTGTACTAGTTTTTGCACCTCTAATTTCTTTTCTACGTACCGGCTCCACCATAGCTGCACCTCTTCATCCTGATATCCCATTTGTTTTGCCTTTCTGTGCAACCTAGAAGCCCGTTGTCACTCTTCAATAGCCAGATTAATTTCCTTGGCCCACCAGCTTCGTGGTTTTCTTTTACCCCTCCAGTGGTTTTTTTTTTCCTTTGTTTATTTCTTTTTCTATACAACTCACAACCTCGTCATATTCCCACACTTTCGTGGGCTGGGCCTCTAATCCTCTTTCGATGCTATTGACGGTGTCTGCTATCTGTTTCTGGCTTAATTTCGGGAGCCCAACTTCCATTGTTTCCTGCCTAGCCCCTCCACTGTCAAATTTCAGGATTATGCGCCTATGGTCGCTGCCCAGACTGCTTTCTCCTTCTTCATCTATCGTCATTTGGTTCAACCGCTCGTACGTGTGCTCTGAGACCAAGCCGTAGTCTATGCAAGACTGTCTATTGCCGCATTGCCACGTTATGTGCCCGTCGTATTCATGCTCCCGGTTAGCTATCACCAGCTGCTGTTCTTCACACATACCTAGAACTAGGGCGCCGTTATAGTCCGTATATACATCTAGATCCTCAATGAAGGCATTTAAGTCTCATACTAATATCACCTCGCCGGATTCTTTGAATTTGTTTATGTTCTTCCTGGGGTAGTCCACCCACTCTTTATTTTGTTCTCTGGCGTCATTCCCCATCCACAGATAGGCCACTCCCAACCGTTCAGACTAACGACGCAAAAGCCATATCGTGATCTAGCTATGGACGTAAGAAAGCGGCATATCACGCAGTTTGGTTGGCTGAGACGTGAAATGACGTCATTCTTTAAAGTTATTAATTACGACAGTTGCGTCAACAGTCTGAACCCGGCCTGACCGTCAAGTGACGTGCACACGAAACTTTTCGCACTCTCAAAATGCCAAGTCCATTTTAGCGGCTCACGACAAGTAAAGCAAACGCGCACTGCTTATCCCGCGGCGAGCGTCCGGTCCCTACCGAACGCCCTCCGACCCCGGCTGCCCGATGATTATGATAATGATGATCACTGTGGCCAGGAACCCTTTGTATCGGTCTGGACACAGAAGTGTCCAAGCCGGGTGTAAAAATTTACATAAGATAAGAAAAAATACGGCTGAATGCCTGAAGTCACTGCACCGTCGATCGCCACCAACGAGAAGACTGAAGGTAGCAGTTGTCCTGCAGTCTTGTGCATGTGGTACACTGCATGCGTATGTGCGTCCACTACACTGTCACCATTCACTGCAGTTCACTCGTGCGTTCACCGCACCGACACCACAGCCGCACCCAGCCGAACCGGTCGCTGCCAGAGTTGCAGTCGCTCTTTGAAGGTACCTCCGAAGGAGTCATACATGGCATACCCGCCTACGATACGCCGGAAGCGATCACAGCCAGTATCGTCACACCAGCCAACCCCAAAGCCCTCCAGGAGCGCCGCATGGGCACAACCAGCACCGCCATAATCGTCTTCGACGGCTACACGGTACCTCCATACATTTATTACTGTGATGCCGAATACAGATGCTACATCCATCTTCAGAAGATGGAGCCATGCCTCGCCTGTGGTGACAAGGGACACCGAGCCGACGTTTGCCCACGTCCCAACCCCACGCACTGCAGGAGATGTGGGGACTACCTCGTCGAAACCTCCTCCCACACGTGTGAACCAAAATGCACCCTGTGCGGCGGCGCAAATCCTCTGGGAGATCCCTCCAAACTCGCTACAGAATATGAACCGTTCTTCAACCTTGTGACGAAACTGACCTCACAGGTAGCTGCATTAAAAGAGTGGTTATTGACAGTAGAGTCACGCCCTACTACCAAAAAATTACGCCCACCTCCCCTCGCGGGAACCCTGGTGTGATGCGACGCTGAGGGCGGTTCAAGCGCAACGGAGAGCAACCGTCGACCGAAAGGCCGCCGGAGAACGGCACACCGGTTATATGCGCAGCGCGCCCGAAGGAGAGGAGACCGCGGAGAGAGAGAGAGTACTGCACATGCGCAGCACCGCGCGCAGCGCCGCCCACCGGCGGAGTGAGAGCGCGCTGGGCCGCACACCCGCAGATGTTGAGAGAGAGTGTTCGCTCTCACCTGGGCACGCGCCGGCGCCAGTGCGTCTGCCGCGGCTATGACGCAACATAATCCAACACAATCCACTTTAATCCAATCTAATCCAAATCCAAGCCAATCCAATCGAATCCAATCCAATGCCCCTCGCGAGAGAGTGTTCGCTATCGGAAAGGAGAGGGGTGAGCGGAGGAGAGTGCGGACGCCGACGACGACGACGGACGCACGCAGGAAGGACAGGGCCGCCGACAAGAGATGCTCTCAGCGTCGCATCTAAAAAGCTTCCAAGCCTTACGACAGGCCGTCCACCTCCCAAATAACTGATCATGGCAACTGCTAGTTTTATCATTTGGCAGTGGGATTGTCGTGGGTACCGACGTAAGCGCGGCAACCTTCAACAAACCAGAAACTTTCGGGATATAAATCCTTCGCCGACTCACATCCCATTCCTACAGAAACAACTATTTTGGTTCATCGCAATATCCCTGTTGTACAACACACTCTTGAAAGCGAGATAGACCACGTTTTTTGTGAAAATCATCACCCCCCCCCCAGAAAAGACGCCCTCAGTCTCTTTATTCTCAACGTTTACAGCAGCCCTCGCTTTCATAGGCATCGTTTTCACTCTCTCTTTAAAAAGGGTGCTCTTGTTTCACGGAAAAACCCAATCGTCATAACAGGTGACTTTAATGCGCACCATCCATGGAGCGTGGGGCTACAGAAAGGACACTATCAAAGGCAGATTATTATTTATTTATTCAAAATACCGTACAGGCCCAGCAGGGCATCGGGTAAGTGGGAAAGAAGAGCAGATAATCAAAAAATAACAAGAGAAGTTATACAAAAACTAGATATATAATACAGCAACGAGTCAGTGAAACAAGGGAAAAAGAACATGATAACAGCGAGCAAGAGTGGCAAGAAAATAAGTACAAGCAATAATAACATCTAGTGTGGTAGCCGCAACACCCCCCCAAAAAAAAGAAAAGAAAGAAAAAGGAAAACATCATGGTCCTAACAGAAAGGAACGCCAGCGTTCCTGTTTGGTGGTTTTACATGGAAAAATGCTTGTGCAGGTGATTGCGGAATGTTTCCGGGTTAGTCAGCGATACGGTATGATCAGACAGATCGTCCCACTACCGGATAGCACGTGGGAGAGCAGATGAGTTGAAAGAGTTTGTGGTGCCGTAGATTCTGGTGAAGCTGCGTTGATTAAATAATCTGCGTGATGTGGAAAGAGGGCTTACAGTGGGTAATGGAGAGGGTCTTGCACGATTAATGTATTTGTGAAACATGCATAGAACCGCGATTTGCCGTCGGATATGCAATGGTTCTAGTGAAAGATTATGTTTTATTTTTGCTATGCTTGAACTGAAGTCATATGATTTGGGTATAAACCGAGCTGCACCATTTTGTACGGCTTCTAGTTTGTCGACTAAATAATTTTGATAGGAGGACCAAACTGAGGACGTGAACTCTAGTTGTGGTAATGCAAATGTTTTATAGGCTAGTTGACGAATGTGAGACGGAGAAGCATCCAAATTTCGACGTACGTATCCTAATGATCGTGAGGCTTTAGCACACATGGCGTTAATGTGGGTGGACCATGAAAGATTTGCCTTTAGGAGCACGCCTAGGTATTTATATGTTAGTGCCTCAGAAACTAAATGGTTGTTCAGGAAATACGAAAAGTTAGAGTTAGTGTGTTTTTGCCCAAAGGATATTTTCTGGCATTTAGTTAAGTTTAAAGACATTCGCCATGTGTTGCACCAATCGCAGATAAGGTTTAGGTCTTTTTGAAGCGTTACGTGGTCAGTGGGGTCATTTATTTTCCGGTAAATTATGCAGTCGTCAGCAAAAAGGCGCATGCAAGATGTGACGCGTGAAGGCAAATCATTAATAAATATTAAGAAGAGTAGGGAACCGAGAACGCTGCCTTGAAGCAGCACAACAGGAACAACTTACCCTCCTCACAGATCCTGCATAGCCAACCAGTCTGGGCAACAGTGTTAGCGTCCACACTACCCCCGACCTTACCTTCAGCAGATATGTCAACTCCCAAGCCCGATTGGTAAACACTCAACAGGATCTAGGCAGTGACCCCAAACTACTGCATATCACAGTCCCCCTTAAGCACATGTCTCGGCAGGTGAAATCTGCCACCATCGCCGATTGGGACGCCTTTAGACATACCGAACAATCTCCTCGTCTCACTAAGGACCCCCTTTCTGAGTGGGATGACGGTCTGCTCAATCGCGTTAAATCGGCTGCACGTGAATTGGAAATCGATACGGATCTCCCCCAGCCAGATTCACGCCTCGCTCATATGTGGCAAGCTAAAACTAGCATGCAAAAACGCCTCTCCCAACAAAAACACAACTGGAACCTCCGAACAAGGATCGCTCGACTCAAACGAGAAATAGAAAATTACTCTTTTAAACTTGTGCATGCTCAAAACTGGGAGGCCACATGCGAGTCTATTGACGCCAATTTCAATTCGAAAAAAACTTGGAACATCCTCCGCCATCTAATTGATCCCAGTACCACTAAAACAGCTCAATCCCAATCCATACAATGCATTATTCACAACTTTGAAGGATCAGAGCAAGACCTTCTGAACTACATCACTAAGAAATATGTCCAACAGAGTACACCCATTCAACACCCCTCATACAGAGGCAACTCCAACGACGAATTGGATGCCCCCATAACTGAGGCCGAGGTAAGGGCAGCCATGCAGTGGCTGAACACCAGATCGGCCCCTGGACCAGATCTTATAACTAATAAAATGTTACGTAACCTAGATGATTTATCAGTGGAGGATGTAACATGATTCTTCGACGAATGCTGGGAGTCTGGTTCTATCCCGTAACGGTGGCGTACTGCCAAAACGATCCTAATTCCTAAAACCGGCAAACGACCGCACGTAGACCACCTTCGCCCCATATCCCTGACATCGTGTTTGGGTAAACTCTTTGAACATGTCACCCTTTCCAGATTAACTAGTTTTGCCGAACTGACACATCTCTTTCCGCCCTCCATGTTTGGCTTTCACCCCAACTTGTCCACCCAGGATGGACAAGTTAGGGCGAAACTCCACCTTCAACTCCAGCACATGCATGTTATTGACCCGGCTTTTGCTCCTGTGCGGACAACCAAGGCTATCCTCGGCTTGGACCTTACACGAGCATTCGACCCCCATTCGGCAATTCTCGTGGGTTTAATGAACTCACATTTGGGAGAGCGGACTTACAACTATATTCGTTCTTTTCTATCGGGCAGAACGCTCACTCTGCACCTGGGTCCCATTAAAACGTCCTCAATCTGTTTGGGAAGCACTGGCACTTCTCCCAGGGATCGGTGCGATCACCCTTTCTTTTCAATATCGTTATGAAAGACCTTCCTCCTTTACTATCCACCCTACCGGACCTCCACCATTCCCTTTACGCAGATGATATCCCTCTTTGAATCTCCAGGGTCCGGACGGACACATTCAGGACACCCTTCAAACAGCTACCCAAATGATCGAAACAGGTACACATCTAGCCGCGGCCTCTCCTTCTCTCCACAAAAGTCCGAGTTTCTCCTCTTTCGGCCCAACGCACATGACCCCGTCGACACCATCAGGGCCCTTGGTCTGCGCCTCCATAGCAAGGGACACAACCTGGACACTATCCGAGAACTTGAACGTGGGGTATACCAAACTACGAGACTAATATCTCGAATAGCTTCGAAGCATAAGGGTGTCCAGGAGGGCAACCTCATTCGACTCATACAAGCCTTTGTCCTGTCCCGAATAGCATACTCGACCCCCTTCCTAACCACGAAACTAAGCGAACGAATCAAAATTGACGGCTTGTTTCGCAAATGTTTCAGGGTAGCCCTTGGACTCCCCCCAAAAACCTCCAACGACAGCCTCCTTGCACTGGGTGTCCACAACTCCCTTGACGAGATAGTTGAGGCGCAACGCACCGCCAAATTAGAAATACTCACTGAGAGTCACACCGGTCGGCACTTGCTTACTTCCTTAGGCCTTTCACCCCTCCCCCCCCCCCCCCCATCCAACTATCAGCAATTGGTAGACATTCCCCCTTCCATCCGCCAGACGCTCCGAATCAAACCTCTTCCGCGAAATATGTATCCCAATGAGGATCGCAGACTGGCTCGCGCGAAAGCCTTTGAAAAGGCGTACCCTCCAGATTCCCCCACGCTATACACGGATGCAGCAACCTATCCTACCAGAGCGGCTGCTGTATAGCCACGATGGTTGACTCGAAACAAGCCCAGCTCGCTTCCGCCTCGTTACCTACGACATTCCCGACGGCGGGAGAAGAGATCGCCATCGCGTTGGCTATGACCCACAGTCCCCACCTTCAAACAACTATTATCAGTGACTCTATAATCAGCCATCCTAAATTTCCATTACGCAAGAGTTTCTCCAGCAACTTTAACAGTCCTTTTGAAGGTACAGAGCATTCGATCCCGTTCTTTCACTCTCGTCTGGGCTCCTGCCTACACCGCGCTACCTGGAAACTCAGCGGCCCACGAAGCTGCTCAAGCTTTGGTCTTCCGAGGGCTCGATGGCGCCGCCACTGATAGTGAGATATTCACTCTACGGGACAGGCTGCACACATACGGGGACATCCTCGCCCATTACCGCTTGGAGTGGGCCATTTCCCCGCCCTCCTCGCCCATCTCTATCCCGATCCTTGGCGGTCATCTATCGGCAGCTCCAGACCCGCTCCTTCCCCACCCGTTCCATCATGTCTGCGATCTTCCCCGACACCTACGTAGACGCATGTCCATATTGTTCGGTCCCTCACGCATCGCTATCCCATATCATATGGGCCTGTGATAGCATCCCACTATCCAGGCACCGATCCCATCCCATTCTCCTTAACATCACCAGCGAGGCGCGCTGGGAGGCAGCCCTGCGTGACCTAAACCCCCAAGTTTAAGAAGACCGGACCCCTGCCCAAAAGGGGCCCTGCTGCCCGACGGATGACGGAGAAGACGTCGCCGGCCTAATCGCCCCAGCTGCGACTAAATAAAGTTGTTCTGTCTGTCTGTCTGTCTGTCTGTCTGTCTGTCTGTCTGTCTGTCTGTCTGTCTGTCTGTCTGTCTGTCTGTCTGTCTGTCTGTCGTCGTGCGTACATCTGTGTAGTTGCCGATGCCATCCTCGAACCCTCGCCTGTCGTACAGTGGCGTTGACTCTGGCGGGTTGGAGCAGCTTGTGCCAGTGCAGAACCAGGTGCTCGATGCTTTCTTCGTGTTCGCCGCATGCCCTGCACTTTGCTGCTTGTACCACCGGCGTTTTGTCGCAGCGCCGACAGTACAGAATCGTGCTCAGTGCCCGCGCACGGGCCTGGAAGAGGAGCGCGCTGCCGCTGCAGTTGTCTTAGACGCATATCTTGCCTGTGGCTGCGGTATAGTTCCAGGGTAGACTTTTGGTGCATTGCGGTCCGCTAGTGAGTGTTTTCCTTCCCTTTCGTGCGCGCACCTTCTCGGTGATCTTGTGTGGCGGGCCCACTACAATCGGGCTGGCAGTGAGGCCGAATTTTTGACAGAGGTGGTAGGTGCGGTTGCACCACTGTGTGCGTACACCCTTTAGTTCTATGTCGCGGAACAGTCGTCGCGCCCAGCGTTCGTCGTTCATGACTCGGAGTCGCTCCTCGAACGCAATCTTGCTGGTGGCCCCGCGAGCCTCATACGTTGACCATTCCAGGTCACCTTGTATGCAGTGGCGTAACTAGGGCGGGGCAAGGGGGTACAAGTTCCCCGGGCGCCACCATGGGAGGGGGCGCCCAGCCGAGTCCGCCCAACGTGTGCTCGAGGGGAAAAATTGCAGCAGGGCGGCGCAGCCGCAAAAGTCGTTATTGAGCAGAATGCTAGTTTGGCCTGTCGGTACGACATTGTAACAAAAGAATTACGATGAAGTAGACAATGACAAATAGATGGTGATACACACGTGCTATGCCGGGGAACACACATCGGGCGCTAGCGCCCTGCGCATCCTCCCCCTCTCTTCGTCCTTGTCTTCTTCAGCGCTATTCTTTTAAGTGCGAATGCACTTCTTAAGCGACCCTGAATCACGCGTCCACCGCCGTCCGTCCATCCGCACCACATACCCACTTTGGGCGATTGGCCAAGAAGAGTTCCTAATTTCTTTAGCACATACCCACTTAGGGCGATTGGCCAAGAAGAATTCTTTCGCATCACCCGTGCATTCACACTTCCCCATCGACGACTGCTGCTTCGCCAGGAGCGGAAGTCGGGGCGAGTACTGCGGCGTCTACCTCGTCGGTCACGTCTACGCGAACCTCGTGTCGCACGCCGTGTCCACCTCGCCGGTCAGGGACGAGTCGCCGTACAGTGCCGTCTACACCGACGCGTACTCGGGCGACGGAATCGTGGTCGTCACCCTCTACCTCGCGCCAAACATCTCGCGCGACGACGTCGTCGAATACGTGGACGCGGCGATGGAGAGTGTGGCCAGGCGCGTAAAGCCCTCGGACCCGGTCGTGGTTGTTGGGGACTTTAACGTGGACGTGCGAAGGGGCGGCGAGTGGTTGATGGAATACATGCTCGCCAACCACTCCATGACGTGCCTACCGCTAGAGGCTCCCACCACCATCAACGGCAGCTACATCGACCTGGCCTTTGCGAGGAACTGTCTGATACGCGCGGTCTTGCAACAACTCTTGACCGTACATTTCAGTGACCACAAGGCGGTCATAATGACCGTCAACTACAACGACAACACCAACAAGTGCTGAATAAAGAATACTGTCGTTTCACTTTACTTGCGTGTGTGTGTGATCTCCTCGAACATACACTTTAATTCACCAAGATTTCCAGAGAACGACTAACGGGGTGTGTGAATCCCTACTTGATCACGCGGGGGTGTTAAATGCAACGAACGGGCGAATGCCAACACAGTTCAACATAACTCCCCCTCATAGCATCACCCGTGCATTCGCACTTCCCCATGCTCCCCTTCGGGGAAATGCGGGTGAATTTTTGTTACAGTCTCGCTGTTCAAGTAGTTAAACTGCTCTCCCTATTTTGAAGCGCCTCATCTATATGCGTGAATACCTAGGTGCACCCGGATCAAGGAGTCCAGGAGGCAACCCCAGATGATATCCCTGCAGTGTGCGTGCGTGCGTGCTGCTGCATGCATGTGTTTTCATACGTTCTCGTTTGTATTCCAGCAGCGGGTGAAGGGAGGGGGGTGCTTAAAATTTGCGCCCTTATATATCGATTAACACTTCGCAGGTATTCTTGCAAGGCGAGGTGAACCGCATGCAGTGCACTGTATGGATCTTGATTGATTTACTCACGGAAGCTTTATGGTCATGTTTCATCAAAAACTACCCGCTGCGAATGCTCAGTGGAAAGCGTAGCGCAACTGAGCTGGCGGTTGAGTTGTATGTTTCCAGCCGCAGTGGTTATTTTTCTGATGAAGTAGAAACACTGAAACACCAATCTGCATGAATTTTCGGAGCACGTTGAAGGAAACCAAAAGTGTTTTTAAGATGACCCGGTCAGTCAGCTATATAAATCACTGCTGACTGTCTGATCATTCAATCGCATGTAGCCCATGCTGCAACGGTGGCAATAACTTGTTTTGCAACCGAAGAGCAACCATAAAACCGGTTATCACGAAAAAATTTACGAGGGGCGCTTAGAACTTTCAAATAGTGTGAAGGCGAAAGTCTACTTGGACCTTCCGTTGACATGCTGTTGAACCTTGTGTCGAACTTTGCGGCCGCGTCTGTCACCACTTCACCAGCCCCGTGGACACCACCCTCCGAGCCTCGTTGCCCACCTGGGCAAGACGACCTCGTCGTTGACAACCCTTCTTGACCACCTGCTGGTTTCATGGTAATGCAGAAAAAACGATAAGAACTGTTCACATGCTTCCTTGGTCGTTCTCCTCCGTGCGGTTGTGCGTAATTTATGAGCTTCGTTTATTTCGTGTTAAGCATATTACCGGCAAGGTCCATTTCTTTCTAACATTGTGGACTTCTAATGTATAGTACGATGCATGGATGTGCTAAGGCGGCTATAGTACGCTGCAGTGAACAATCAATAAAGAAACCGCTCATTTGCTTGCCCAAAAAACAGCCAGATCGCCTATTTTTGCACATAAGTGATGGTGGTGATGATGATGATAGTTATACAGTGGAACCCCGATAATACGACTTTCAAGGGACCACGAGAAAGCGTCGTATGAACGGGGTGTCGTACGACCGTGGTGCGGATAAATGCCGGCCTAGTAGACGGTCTCACGCGACAGGTGAGCTAAGAACTTATCTAAACTACTATATTTAGAGCGTTCTCGTGTGACTTGGGAACCTTTAGCTGAAATCCGAAGTTTTAAAAAAAAGCAACGCCTATGTTGTGGCCCCCTCCTCTTCATGGCGTCCGGCTAGCTCGCCAGCCAAGCGCCGCGCGCTACCCGTGCCGTCCTGCGCTAATTATATTCCGCCAGCCCCGATCCTTGAGCGCGCAAGATAAGACCGACCTTTTCGAGCAAATTAACACAGGAAAAGGTGAATGTGAAACTGCCAGGCCCAAGCGAAACGAACGATAGTACAAGGCGGCGATGGGGAAAAAAACGGCATTGTCGTACATGGTGTAGACACCCCTTGAACGGCCCCGTGCCGTCGCTATTGGGTCAAAGTGCTCAACACATAGCTGGTTTCGTTTCCCACAATACCCAGGAATGCAAAAAAGATAAGATGATTCAAACTTCGCGAGTAAACCGTGTAGCGGCGAAAATTATAGCGTGGTCTTGTTACAGTGACTTGCTGCGGCGGCCAGCGAGTGACCCAAAATGGCGGTGCCAATATATACGTGTCTCCACCCTTACGGCGGGTGTGCGTAAATTGAGGCATTTTAGCAAAGAAAGGAGCGAGTGACAACGCCGCTTTGAAAGACACTAATAAGCGGAGAACAGAGATATAGGCAGAGAGAGCGTCGTGAAAGGACGAAACTTCGATGGAGCGTGCGGGGAAAGCGGCTGTTCGGTCATCGCCGCGGGGCTGCGTCGTATATGTGGCCGCGTTCGTCGGTGGTTCAACGGGAGCTTCTAATTCAAGGTCCACGTGCCAACTGAACTTCGACTTCTCGCGGTTGGCGCGTTGGCGTACTGCTGCCGCGTGGGGCCATCGCCCGTTAGCTTCCGCTCACGAGTACCCGCCTGCTTGCTTGCGTCTGTTCAGCAAGTGGTCTGGCCTGCCTGCGGACCTTTGCACATCAAGCAGCGTCAAACAAGCCCCGCACATCACGCAAGAAGCGCGAGTGCACTCGCCACTCATGAGTGGTGAGCGGGGCTCGCCGCGAGTGGAACTCGCACCCGCGAGTGGTGAGTGGTCCCCACCGCGAGCGGCGCCATGACATGAACGAGAGGTTCCTGTAGGAAGGTTTTCCGATCACCGTTCTCTGTGGCCGATGCGGAGTACCAAAGGCTCCGCGCGGTGCGTCGCAGGGCTAAAAGGCGTGCTCGTAAAAAGCGAACATCCGAAGATATACGAGTCGCTAGACGCGCAGAGAGGCAAGGACAGCGACCCAAGAAAATATCGGCTCAGCGGGAATGTCAGTTCTGCTCAAAATTAGACCCGCGAAAACCTCTCACAAGGATTTTAAGCTTTGTGGGTAGCCTACGGGTGCCGCCTACTGCTCAGCACCCTTTTCACTCTACTGCCCTACGGCAGAATTACCGCTGTGACCTAGACGTCGCTGAATATTTCTGCGCCAAAGTCACCACCTCGTCGGCTCCAATCTTACCTGCAACCCTGCTAGCTGTCTCATTGTCCTCTGCAAACGTGATCGTCATAGATAAGCTGGCCATTCAGAATGGCGGAACTATACTTGCTGCTGTTGCGACGTTGTCATCCCACCGCTGCCAGCCAGTTGCTGCGAACGTGTGGGCCGACCCGTGCCGAGCTCCGTCGCCTCCGACATACGTTTGGTAGCGTGGTTTGAAGCGAGCGGCCAGCCAATGTTGCAGCCGTGAAGAAGTCCAGAAGCCGTAGGCTAACGTAACTGTTTACTTCATAGCGAGAGGTGAGCCGAAGCCAAAGAACAATGCCCCGACGGGCGAGGTAACAGTACAGGACTCGAGCATGAGTGACAGCAATGATTCACTGCTCAAACATGAATGGGTTATAGCGCTTGAGGGGCTCGTATTTATACCCAAAAGCGTCAACGGTCAAAACAGCGTTCCCTCTAGATTGTGCACACGCCACAAACGTCACAGACACACACCACACTTTTTCCAGAGCTCGTGAGCAGTCGGTAGCAGCGGCGCACGCTGAGCCCAAGAGAGGGGAGAGAGGAGGACTCCGCTGCGATCGCGCGGCCTCTGTGTCCTTGAAGCGCGTTGAGACGTGCTTCGCCGGTAACCAACGAAGTTTGAAACGCGCCGAAATCGAGGCGTCTGACCCAGGCTTGTCAAAACGTGAAAACATGAGTCACCGACACGGTGGGGCTTGTCTGAAAGGCGCACGTAGTGGAGGCTTCGCCGCACAGCCGAGGAGTATTGAAGCGAAGCCCAATGGCAGGCTCAATTGTAACAGCTTCTCCGCGGGTGGTCCGAGATCCCGATGGATAAGAGACTTCAATCGTTGTCCAGAGGGATGCTTTCGGAGAGAAGTGCTCGCCAGATGATCGACTCTAGGCCTGGGCTGTACGACACCATGCTGGAGCTTCACCGGGCCGGTCACTGGACGAGTGGTGACTTGCCAAGAACGTCTCTGGCGTGGTCTGGCAAGCAACAGAACAACACAGGAAGACAACCACATCGCCGGCAAGTGTCGACAACCGCATCGCCGGCACCGCATCGCCGGCAAGACATTTCGCGTGATTGGAAATGTCCCACACAAAAATAAATGTAATCATAAAGGGCGAAACCTGCTCCAGGAAAAACAATGAAATTCAGAAAGTCAGGCGTCTACAGGCCACTTCTCGCGCAGAGAGCTGCGATTTGAGCTCTCATCATTGCCCTGAGCTTTCCCCAATTTGTTCCGCACTTTAGGTGCACCCGTTCTCTGAAAGCGACTGTGACCGGTCGAGAGGACATCGGCCTTCTCCCGAGACGTGTCTCGAGCGCGCGGAGAAAACTGCTCTACTTTCCACCGCTTGAGCAAAGCGTGCGCTTTCGTTCTCGGCCGCTCCGAGGTCCGCTGAGACCCGGCGCAAAGCGAGCGTGCGGCGCTGCCACTCGGCAGGCGCGCATGAGAGCTCTTGCCGCATTTGTTTGCGACACTGTCGGCAAGCGAACATCGCAGGGTGCTTTCGCTCTCTTTTCCGGCTGTCAAGGCCAATCTATGGACGGGCAGCCCGGTCTCAGAGGGCGGCTCACCCCCAGGCGACACCGGAATGACTACGTGCTCGGCTGGCCGTTGCCTGACAACGAGTATCTGAGTTTCAGGTGGAACGCTAGCGACTCGCTCAGTGGCGGCGGCATAAGCTTAGCTTCCCCGTGAAAACCGTTCAGTAGGGACTGCCGGCTCTGCCACAGCGTTGCTCGGTTCGGAACGCGTGTCCGGAGAAACAACCGCCGTTTCAACGGACTCGTGTTGCCCCCTTTCGCTAACGTCGCGGTTTAGGCTTTCCCGCGGAACGCGTCAGCCAGCGAACTGCGCGCGTTCGGGTCGGTAGTCGCTTTCAAGGCCTCCCGTGAACCTGAGCACCCCGAAAACGCGCTGACACATCTCCGCTCACTGTAGGGTCCTTACACACAGTTAAGGTCCCTAAAATTCTAGGGACCTTACACACAGTTAAGGACCTTACACACAGTGTACTTACGCTGCCCTCTGTCGTGAGCCTCTGGAAATGCCTCATCCTCGCTATCCGCCTGAGTCTCGCCATTCCTCTTATAGGTGGCGACACTATCGCTACTTGAGCCCTTCGCAGCGAGCTCAGCTGATTGTTTGCTCGGCAGTTTCTCGAAATTGTACCCCTTGTCGCGTGTGGGAAACCCAGAGTCCTGGCGCGTTCCCCATTCCTCGCCGCCCGCAGCCGAGGCGAGGGGGGAAGACTCCTTCTCTCACCTGGGCGGATGCGTCGCTCCCGCCGCGGCGCAGGCGTGTCGTGGCGCGGCGATCGCTCGTCACGTGACCGGTTCTTCGGGGCCCCGGTGGGCCGGTCTCGGTGCGCGGGACGAAGGAAGGACTTCTTGGGGTCGAGCGAGTAACGAGGACAGACGTGAGTACCGGAGATCCGGCTTTCCCCTTCCTTTGTCTACCTCCTTTGCGCCTGCTTCGTGGTCCTCGCCGGACGGCTGGGTCAGGACGAGCGAGGAGTCGACTACGTTATTGATGGAGCGCCAATAAACGCGAGTTTGGCCGTTTCGTTGCGTCTTGTGTGTTCCTTGCTGTTCTCTGCCGCCACGCCGGTCGGCGGTCCGTGGCGGAGTTCAGCCGAGATAGCCTTGCGGCCGGAACCCTGGTCCCCACACGCGTAACAGCTGATCCGACCTGTTCGAGAATAGGTACCTGTACTCCAGAAGAAGTTGTGGGGATACTGCCGCCTGCGTGACAAGTTCACCAAACGGACCTCCGATGCTTACCTTGGCAATCGGCAGGCGCGCGTTTCGTGCTGCCACAGCCTGCTTTACACAAACACACTCTCCCGTCAGCTGATTCGGTTCAAAGTACGAAGGGTGGATCATGTCTACCGTCGCCGCGGAGTCGCAAAGAACTCGGCACGGTTTACCGTTGACCACTAGCTCACGTACGTACGGCTCTAGAAACTGCCTGCTGTCCTCACTCTGATCTAGCATGTGAAAGACGAGTTTTCCCTTCTTGCAACTCGCAGCGAAATGTCCCGTTTCGCCGCAGTTGTAACACGCAGCCTGTCTGCGCGCTTCAAAAGCTTCCTTTCTGCGCTGCTCCGCAGCGTCTTCTGCTCTCTTTTCGTTTTTGCGGCCAGTTTCCCTATACACGACAACGCCTTCCCTAGTTCCACCGTCTTCATGGGGAACTCTGCCTTTCGGCCCTGACTTATCAGGCCTCGGCCTGAACTCCTTTTCGCCGTCTTTCGGCCCCTGCACACCTCGATGTGCGACGGATTCGTTGGCTAGCTGAGCTGCCTGATCCACAGTATTCACCCCTGGCCTGTCTTGCACCCAAAGTCTCGGGTTCTCCGGTAGTCGGCGGTAAAACTGCTCAAGACCGAAGCACTCAACTACCTTGTCGTGCTCTCCGAAAGCCTTTGCCTCTTTGAGCCACTCCTCCATGTTAGCCCTCAGCTTACAGGCGAACTCCGAGTACGACTCGCCCTTAGCTTTCTCGGCTTCACGCAACTTCTGGCGAAACGCCTCTGCTGACAGCCTGTACTTACGCAGGAGGCTCGACTTGACTTTTTCGTAGTCCTCCGCCTCCTCCTCCTCACCTGGAAAAAGCGTAAGCAGCTTTTGCGGCCATGACTCTCGGCTAAACTGGGCCCTCTCGCACGTACGCTCGAAGTTGACCAAAAAAAGACCGATGTCTTCTCTTACCTTGTAGAGTCGCATTAGGTCACTCATTCGTAACGTAGGCCGCTCAGTCGCCGCAGACTGCACGCTTGGCGCGCTGCTGTCACTCACGCCTAGATCGAGATGCATCGATGTCTAGACGTTTCATTTCCAGCTCGTGATGTCGCTTTTCTCGATTGAGTAGGAGCTCATGCTCTCTCTCGTCTCTTTTCCTCCTGTTGTTCCTGTTTCTGCCTCTCGAGCTCCTGTTCTCGCTTTTTCTCCTCGCGTTCCTCACGCTGGCGCTCAGCCTCTGCCTCTGCAGCCTGACGTTTCGCGGTCTCCCTGCCATTGATCATCTCAATGCACTAAGACAGCTCGTCATCGTCAGCCCCAACAGCGAGTATAGCCTGTATCAGCTCTGGCTTTCTCAGCGCGTCCGTAGCATCCAAGCGCAATTTTTTTGCAAGCTCCAACAACTGCGGTTTTTTCAACGCCTTCAAACTCATGGCCGGTCTAGAGTACTGCTTTTCCACTGCTCCAAAAATGTTTTGCGCGAATAACCCACGCGACAAAAACACACGCCCTACCAGCTATCCTCAGAAGCCTGGTAAAACTCAGTGAAGAAAAGTCCCGCACTCACCATTGACCGGCGTGAATTCTGCGAAGACCGAAGCCGCCTCGACGTCCGTGGTGTTGGATCTCGCACCGCTGGCTCCAGGTGTTACAAAGTTGCCATCCGACCGCTGCCAACCAGTTGTTACGACGTTGTCATCCCACCGCTGACAACCCATTGTTGCGTACGAGAAGGCCGACCCGAGCCGAGCTCCGTCGCCTCCGACATACGTGTGGTAGCGTGGTTTGAAGCGAGCGGCCAGCCAATGTTGCAGCCGTGAAGAAGTCCAGACGCCGTAGGCAAAGCGTAACTTGTTTACTTCATAGCGAGAGATGAGCCGAAGCCAAAGAACAATACCCCGACGGGCGAGGTTACCGTACAGAACTCGAGCAGAGTGACAGCATTGATTCACTGCTCAAACAGGAATGAACTATAGCGCTTGGGGGCGGTCGTATTTATACCCAAAGCGCTAACGGTCGAAACGAGCGTTCCCTCTAGATTGTGCACCCGACACGAACGGCACAGACACACACAACACTCTTTCCAGAGTTCGTGAGCAGTCGGTAGTAGCGGCGCACGCTGAGCCCGAGAGAGGGGAGAGACGACTCCGCTGCGATCGCGGGGCCTTTGTGTCCTTGTAGCTCGTTGAGACGTACTTCGCCGGTAACCGACGAAGTTTGAAACGCGCCGAAAGCGAGGCGTCTGACCCAGGCTTGTCGAAACGTGAAAATTTGAGTCACCGACACGATAGGGCTTGTCTGAAAGGCGCACGTACTGGAGGCTTCGCCGCACAGCCGAGGAGTATTGAAACGAAGCCCAATGGCGGGCTCAATCGTAACACTACCTTGTCTTCCGTAATCTAGTCTTCTACACCTGATCCAGATGGCATCAGCTATGCAGCTCTGTCGCACCTTAGAGACAAAGCTAAGAGCTTCCTTCTTGGCACATACAGCTGCAGCTGGGAAATGGCCCGCCTCAAACTGAGCTGGAAGCTTGGTCACCTTGTTCCTGTAATCAAACCCTGCAAAATCTCTACGGAAATTGAGTCTTATCGGCCCATTACACTCCTGAACTGCGTGGGGAAGCTGATGGAGAAAATGGACCTTGTTCGCCTAGACTGGGGCTTGACAAACTGGAACGTAAATGCCCCACATATGACTGGATTCATACCATCTCGCAGCAATATCGACAACGTGCTTGCCCTTGTCAACGACAAAGAGTGCGAAAGCTCAGCGTCGCATCACTCTAGCAGTGCTCATTGACATTAGAGCATCCTTTGACTTTGTGGCACATGAGACGATAAGATCTGCAATGGAATCGGTAGGCATCGGATGTCGCATGTGCACTTGGATATCCGACTACCTCTCCGGCAGATTCGTCTTTATGTCAACGAAGGACGGCGAAACAGCCTCTCATGCACAATGTCGCACGCGGAGTGCCACAGGGTGGTATTTTAAAGGCGCCATGCAGACATGCAGACAAAATACAAGTTTGTTTTATTCGAATGATTTCGTGTTTTATAGTGCCCCCAGCGCTTGTCTGGCAGCAAATGATGCCGTATTCACTGAGAAATTAATCAATTTAGGTAAAAATTCTGATTCTCCCGCCAACTTGTGTGTTTTCGTGACGTCAGCAATGAAGTCGTAAGTGCGTGTAATCAAACGAACTTCCACTGTGTCATTCGGCTCTTCAGCCTTGCTTGCTGCCAGTTCTCCCAGATGGCGCTACCATACTCATCCACTGACCGTTGTCCACCGTTGCATTGTTTTTGACCGTATTTGCACCTGGCTTATTTTTGTTACTGTAGGAAGTAATCGTTTCGTGAAACATGGGGTATCCTCGACAACAGTGGCGTAGACTTCTTATTTTTCCGGGGGGGGGGGGGGGGGGGGGGGGGGCAGACCTGGAGTGCGCCTCGAAGCGGCGAAGGGAGGGGGGGAGGAAGCGGGTGAGGGGTCCCAATTAGATGACACGTCATCACCCCGCTACAAAGAGGCTACCACAAATAATAATCATCATCATCATAAGGGGCACCTGCAGCAGTGAGGGCCTTTTACACTGTGTCGGCTAACTACGATGTGTCCCCAAATAAGACGTCCCGCAAATCTATGAACCGTGAACTTCAGCGGTTTGACGCATCCAGCAGAAATTTCTTTGAATACGTGTTTTACTGGTCCCATTCATTCAAAAATATTGCATGACTGAACCATCAGCACAAAAAAACGAGTCGATTTGTTTTTCTTTTTAATGGGAAGTTCGGGGGTATAAAGAAAGGGACACGAGAAAGGGACACGACAGGGGCGCTACGCGCTGCTATGTTCATTTCCGTTAAGAGTCCCCGAAACGGATCTGACTTTGACCACTCATTTTTGTATCCGTGTGTGTGTTGTGCCAGAAAGCCCGACACAAATTCGCTGCACCTGGCGACGTGCCGATGGCGGGGTTGATTCGCGCCTAGGTCAAACCGCCCGCGTCAGACGTGCCGCGACTTGGCGGGAAAGACGCCGCCGAGTCTGCTCTCCCTTTCTAATCGTGACGGCTGGACCAAATCATGCCTGGGACGAACTAATCCCCGCAGACACGCAGCAAGTAGCGCCTGGAGACGCCGCCGCAGAGTCGCCTTCCCTCTCCCGGTCGTGGCGGCTCTGCTGACGCAATCGCTTCGCCTCTATTCGCCAGATTCATAATGCGGCCAGTGATAGCTCCGACTGGAGGCATTGGAACTGCACGCGACTGCAACGGAACCCTGGGGGTATAAAACCAGCCCGGAAGCAGCGGTGGTGCGGCGGCATCTCATCGCAGGCCCTGAGTTGAGAAGTGCTATCGCGCTTGTCTTAGCCATGTAACGCTCTTGCTACCTTTGTATATATTGTATATAAATGCTGCTTCAAATAACCGTCAGCTCGGCTACTTCGTCGCTATGGTCTGCGCCGCGTCGATAGCGGACTGGGCAGGGCAACGTCGCAACAGTAGTGACTGAGCTGGGATGGCCCAGTCCCAACAGTGTATACATGTGTATGTGTTTTGGAGGCTTGGAGCGGGTATCTTTCGCAGTCGACGGCCGCAGTGCACCCAGTTGCTGCCGGTGCTTGGCAGCCGTTACAGCACTGTCCAACTGCTCTGGCGTGCTTTGTGACCTAGAAAACAAAGTTTGCACACAGGCTTTTCGGAGGCTGATAGCTTGCACTGACGTCACTGTATTCCCGTGTTGGTGCGTTGGTTGCACAGTGTAAATCTGCAGCTCTTGGTTTGAGAAGCGCTGATGAAGCTGAGAGCTATCGATAAAAAAGTGCGGTGGCGTCGTTATGGGCAAGCAACATATTTTACGAGACGTTCCAAGACGCGAGCTAAAGGTAAAAACCCAGCGACTGGCGTTGGCGTTCATCATATAAAACGGCCCTTTCACGAGGCCTTCCACAGTGCGAGCTTAAACTCGGCACAAGTTGCTAGCGAGGAGTGGTCGCCCCGCCAGTAAACAGCAGATGAAGGTAGGGGAAGAACAACCACCGAAATTCACCGTCGTCGTCAGCTTCATCATTACACGGTGGCATAAACAAGAAGCAGCGCATCGGGTTGCCATTCGAAAGCAAAACGCCCCTCCAGCAGCAAGATGCCAGTGCTGTTCGACAAAATATGCGAGGCGAAACAAGGCGTCACACGCGTTCGACTGGGCATTATGATGTCCGATTAACAACCCACAACCTGCACGGTGGCGCTATATGCTCACTTGTAAATGGACAGCACGCGGACGTAGTCCTACCAAACCTGAGCAAAAAGTTTCAAAACGGGAGCCTAATAAAACCATGTGGTTGACACAAACCATGCAGTCAATTGGACGCGAATCACGTAAACTAACTGCGACTGTTTAAATGAGCGATTCCGCTCACGAAACGACTCCAGAGCATGACATGTATCTATGGAAACTGCTTAAGCCCCGAAAAGAGCGACTTCGGTGCACGTAGTGCATGCATTGTGAGCAGCCCCCACCACTTCTCCTAAAACAATTTGAATGAAGCACGCAGAGCGAAGCAGCTACGCGTTCCCAGGCCGCGCATTTGTGAACAAAAATAACTGCTCCAATCAACAGGTGCCGTAGAAACAGAGCAACTGTGGCCGCGCCTCCCACCGGGACCCAACCCCCTCGTTTTTCCCTTTTCACCGCGACCCCTTAGCGAGCGACCGCCGAAAAACGCTAACAGCGCCAAACAAGGACAGGCAAAGGAGGGAGGGGCAGTTTTCGTTGCCTGATTATACCATCCTTGAGAGTAAAGCAGCGCAGCGCCACCGCTAAATGTCTGAAACTCGTACACGTGCGTCCAGACTTGAGTTTGTGATAGAACTTGTTTGCACTGCTGTACTCACGAGTGCATGTACTCACGAGTGCAAGCACTCGAAAAAACAGTATTCATGAGTATTGTAATCATGAGTACTGTGTACGCATGAGTACCATACTCACCAGTACTCATACTCATGAGCACTCATACTCATGAGTAGCGTACTCATGAGTTCTGTACTCACGAGTAGTGGACTTACCCCTGTACTCAATCGTTATCATACTCACGTTTTAATCTGGGTGTGTACTCATTCATCATCGTACTCACTCGTGAGTTTGAGTACAAATGAGTACAAATTAGTACACATGAGTGTACTCGCGAGTGAGTGCGCCGACCTATGCTCTCGACTAAATGTCGCTTTGCTATCGTGCTGCTGAAGCCAAGCTATGGTGGCTAGAAGGGCCACCCTTCTAGCCACCATAGCCAAGCGCAGCGCTACATTGTTGTCAACAATCCGCACACTGAGCACGTCTAACTCACCGTGAAGAAAAGCGACACGGCCCTGCGTTTCCCCCTGCCCATCGGGAGGACGGAACTGTCTTTCAAGATCCCAACCCCTATTGTAAACAATAGTTGGCAGACAGGACGGCCAACAGTACGATGTCGACGGGCGCAGAGGCGAGCCAAGCCCTTAAAAAAATCTTCAGCCGGGGCCGGAGGGGGCTCTGCCCCCCCGTAAAGACGTCCGGGGGGGGCACGAGCGCCACTGCCCCCCCGTAGTTGGCGCTTCTGCTCGACAAACAGGGTCACGTAAGAAAACGTCGCTTACGCCAATCGGCCAGTGTCGTGTAAGAAAACTCAAAAGTGGCGGACTGCTGTGCAGCTAGAACAAGCATAGTGCGCGCAGTACCAACAGCAGGGCGCATCGGTACTTCTACGCTTACGTATTTTTCGTAACTTTCATTGTTTACCCCACCATCCTTACTGCTGTAAAATGAATATGCATTACATTGAAGCGCAAATAGCTTGTTCGGCAAGCTTACAAGTTATGCCTAATTTGCGTTTGCTTTTGCCGGCCTCAGCCAATCGCACAGCTGGGCACATATGAAATCATAGGTTCTGGTGCGGGAAATGGGTTTGTGGGTCACATGTCCATTCCCCTTCTTCCTAATTATATCGCTTATTGGAACGAAATGTGCCTTACAAGTGGTGTCAGCATGATTCTAACGAGGAAATCTTTCGAATGGACCAAAGTTGTGATTTGTCTGCATGGCCCCTTTCAGCCCAACCCTATCAGCCTCATTGGAATTTAGAAGTGCGTGCCACACAGTGTTAAAATATCGCTCTATGCTGGTGACATCTGCATCTGGAGCTCTGACCTCAAAAGGCGTGTTTTACGAGCTCACCTTCAAAAAGCCAACAAATCAGTAGCGGACTTTTCGTGAAGACGCGGCCTCGAGATCTCGGTTAGGAAATGTGCGGCAATAGCCTTCACCAGACGCAATGTCTCCCGCTATCATTTTTTTGGCGGCAGGGGTCCCCATACGCTTTGTGGACTCACATCGACTCCTGGGCGTAACACTTTACATGTCGATGACGTGGTCCCCACACGCTTGTCTCCTGAAGGAGAAGCTAGGCTCCTTTGCTCACGTGTTACGCATGCTGACCAACGGCAACGTATGCGGTTCTGTTTGGCCACTCCTACGTCTCTACACAGCACTCTGCGAAGGACTGCTCCGATACAGCCTCCCAGCACTCGGTCCCCTTTCCAAGACCAACACAAAGCTGCTAGAAAGTATGCAAGCCCGAGCCCTGCGGTTTTGTCTTGGCCTTCCGAAGACAACTTCTACTCTGGGGACTCTCCGAGAGTCTAGGCGTTTCTCACCCTGTGTACTGATCAAACTTCGCACACATCTGCAGCTGGCGACTAGGGCTCATGGACATCCGTTAAGCTCTAGCTCCGCCTTAGAGGTACAAGACACTCTACCACCCTTGTGTCATAAGTGCCCTGCATCACTTTATCTCCCCCTATTGTACTCCCCCTGGAGAATTGTCACCACAATACTGGTCATCAGCAGTAAATCCAAATTGCCGACTCGAGCCCTAAAGTACTTTACCGTAGAGCACATTTGGAACTGCTACCCTAGCCATAAGCATATTTACACCGATGCATCGGTGACGGCCACACCGATGACAGTGGGAATCTGGGTTCCATCAACGCGGACCACAATTGCGGCCAGGTTAAGCCATAAAACGTCGACGACCTCAGAACTTGCTGCTTTGCGCTCTGCTTGCACTACATTCTGGGGCAAGACGCTTCTGTGTGGGTGATTTTCACCGATTCACGAGCGGCGCTTCCACAACTGACCTCATTATCACGGGAACAACTAGCCCACGAAATACACACTCTGCATACACAGGCTACCAGCTTGCTGCACGACATAGTGGTGCAGGGGCTACCTGGGAATTGTGGGGTGATTGGGAATGTGGTGGCTGACGAAACAGCTTGCGCGGCCCACAACCATTCTAGCGTCATCATCCCGATTCCCTTCTCTCAACGTGATGCCGCAACGCTTGTGTACTCTGTCGCGCGGCAGTTACAATCAATATGGACGGACAGAAACATATTGGCCTTTGCATAGAATTGACCCCGCCTGCACTTTCCGAATGCCTTGTGGCCTGGGTAAGCGCAACGAAGCAATTGTTCACCGCATTCGCCTCAACGTTGCCACTCCTTACACAAGACGCGCCGAGTTGCCTCCCCTCACTGTCACGCTTGCAGCGTTCGTGAGGACATAGAGCATGTACTGTGCGTGTGTCCCCATTTTGACACTGAACGGCAAACCATGAAGACAACTTCGGGACTGCGTGCTAATGCACCTTTGAAACTCTGCGACGTCATAGGCCCATGGCACTCAACTACCGTGGCAACACGGAATACAAGGGCCTTGGTTTGATTTCTCCCAACTCCGGCCTGAACGAAACTATGTGAACATTTGCATTAACTCTACTACCGTGTATGTGCCGTGTGCACGTTCCTGCGTTTGTCAGTTTCTGTGTGTTTATCTTCCTTTGTTTGCATTTGTATGAGTCTGCGTCTTCGCTTCCTTCACTCGCTTTTGCCCCTCACATGTTCACAGTCCCCACAAAGAGCGCCCTCATTACCTGTGCATCAATCAAGACATCATCAACCTGGGTTGCCGAGGAGCTAGCTATCGTCTTAGCCGTCATACATACGGAGAACCCAATCATATCACGGATTCCAAAGCTGCCTGCTGTTACGAATGAGCCCGCCGAAGGGCTTTGTTTCAACACTCCTCGGCTGTGCGGCGAAGCCTCCACTACGTGCGCCTTTCAAACAGGCCCTCCCTGTCGGTGACTCACGCTTGCAGCAAGCTCCGACGAGCCTGGATCTCTGGCGCTTATCTATCGGCGCGATCAACCTTCGATGGCGTGCCGACGCAACACGTAGAGACCTGCCCCAAGGACACAGAAGCCCCGCGTCCGCTGCAGGGACCTCCCCTCTCCCCTCTCTCGGACTCAGCGTGCGCCGCTACTACCGACTGCTCACGAACTCTGGAAAGAGTGTTGTGTGTGTCTGTACCGTTCGTGTCGGGTGCACAATCTAGAGGGAACGCTCGTTTCGACCGTTAGCGCTTTGGGTATAAATACGACCGCCCCCAAGCGCTATAGTTCATTCCTGTTTGAGCAGTGAATCAATGCTGTCACTCTGCTCGAGTTCTGTACGGTAACCTCGCCCGTCGGGGTATTGTTCTTTGGCTTCGGCTCACCTCTCGCTATGAAGTAAGCAAGTTACGCTTTGCCTACGGCGTCTGGACTTCTTCACGGCTGCAACATTGGCTGGCCGCTCGCTTCAAACCACGCTACCACACGTATGTCGGAGGCGACGGAGCTCGGCTCGGGTCGGCCTTCTCGTACGCAACAATGGGTTGTCAGCGGTGGGATGACAACGTCGTAACAACTGGTTGGCAGCGGTCGGATGGCAACTTTGTAACACCTGGAGCCAGCGGTGCGAGATCCAACACCACGGACGTCGAGGCGGCTTCGGTCTTCGCAGAATTCACGCCGGTCAATGGTGAGTGCGGGACTTTTCTTCACTGAGTTTTACCAGGCTTCTGAGGATAGCTGGTAGGGCGTGTGTTTTTGTCGCGTGGGTTATTCGCGCAAAACATTTTTGGAGCAGTGGAAAAGCAGTACTCTAGACCGGCCATGAGTTTGAAGGCGTTGAAAAAACCGCAGTTGTTGGAGCTTGCAAAAAAATTGCGCTTGGATGCTACGGACGCGCTGAGAAAGCCAGAGCTGATACAGGCTATACTCGCTGTTGGGGCTGACGATGACGAGCTGTCTTAGTGCATTGAGATGATCAATGGCAAGGAGACCGCGAAACGTCAGGCTGTAGAGGCAGAGGCTGAGCGCCAGCGTGAGGAACGCGAGGAGAAAAAGCGAGAACAGGAGCTCGAGAGGCAGAAACAGGAACAACAGGAGGAAAAGAGACGAGAGAGAGATCATGAGCTTGAGTACGCAACAACGGGTTGTCAACGGGGAGGACAACGTCGCAACACTGCCGAAGCTTCTTAGCAGGGAGGGTGGCCCCATCTACTTTAAAGTTACTATTACCACATCAACCCTGCCAGAAAGTTAACATCATCTGGACTCCTGGCTATTCCTCACTGAAGGGCAACAACTTTGCTCATCAGCAATCCTGCGCCCTTTCCCTCCAGGCTTCCGAGGAGACCACATCGTCAATCCCGCTCGTAACATATCAAGACATAACGCAATATTACCGGTCCGACAGACAACACTTTCCTCTCCCTCACCCTGCACTCTCCAAGGAAGAAGAATCACTGCTCCGCAGACTACAAAATAATACCTTTCCTCACCCAGTTCGCCTGCACCGTATGTTTCCAACTCAATACTCTGCTGAATGCCAGTTTTGTTCACAACCCGGAACTCTACCTCATATTATAATACAGTGTGGGCGCAATCCCAAACTTCCACCCCTCCGATCCCGTCTTCCCACCCCTGAGCTGTGGGAGAACCTGGTGACCAGCGACCGTCTGGACGTACAGCAGCTCCTGGCATCCAGAGCGAATTCAAGGCTCTCTGCTCACCTCATGAATTCACGGACTAGGGAACCACTCTCACTTCAGAAAGCTCAAATAAACGTTTTTCCTCTCTCTCATCTTTCTCTCATATGGCGTATCAAGCCAGACTCGCTGCCAGGCTGACTTCACTTGTTAAAGGGACCAAGAAAAGCCTTCTGTAAAAGTTACAAAAGCCCTGTATTGTCGCGTAGCAGCAATATAGCGATGCAATGCCGTTGGAATTATTGATCTACATTCAGTTAGCTGCGCCAGAAGCAATTAAATGCACCTCTCCCCACTTGTCGATCGACTCCTCCTCCCTTTCTGCTTCCTTCAAAGCAGCTGGAAACACTGGGAATAGCCATGTGACATCGCGACGCTCTACTTCCGTTCTGCGCTAGCCACATTCCTGCGCCTAGGCACGCGTCAATCGCTGCGGACCCGCCTTTGCCGCCTTTGCCGCCTTTGTTTCGGGATCGCGCAGGAAGGAGGGAGAGCAGCCGGAAGCCAATAACAGTGACGCCGCCGGCGGCCGACCTCGCCGGCGGTCGACCTCGCCGGCGAATCAGGGGGGCCTTCGCCGTTGCGTCATCCGCGATCGCCATTGCGTCAGCCGCGGTCGCCGTTGCGTCAGCCGCGGTCGGCTCGCTGCGGCGTCGCGCTCATCGGATGAGAAAGGCGATCTTAAAAAAATGCATACAAATTATCCGTACAACGTATGGGGCTCACACTTGGCTCAAAAATCCCCCGTTATGTGTTCTACCACCTGAATGCATTTGATTGCCACCTTCACAAAGCTTTTCGGGGTCCCTTTAACGGCAGCCCTCTTCCTCCTCCGCATTCAAAAAATGAAACAACTAGAGGTGCTGGATGCAGACTGCTATCGTGGAGCACTTGTGGAGCATGCCGACGCAATCTGATAACCGAGGTAGAATGGAAGGGCTGCTTAATGACACGGAAGGACATTGAGAATGTTTTTTTCAAATGCTACAGAGAGTTGCTCGTATTCCAAACTGTTAATTTAGAGGGCTTCAGGAGGGACTAATTCATGGGCACAGTGCCGAGACTGGACGAGGAAACCAAAGGCATATTAGGACAGAAAGTAACACCTGCTTAAGTGCAAAGTGCAATAAACAAGTTGAGCCCGGGAATTGAGCCCCGATGAGTTAAGTGCAGCTTTTTATAAAACTTTTGTTAGCATTCTAGCACCGCTGTTAGCCGCCCCTGTTAACGAGGCCTTCAAACTCAAGGCTTTGCCACCTTCTTTCAGTAAGGCACACACGATATTAATTCTAAAAACAGACAATACAGAAAAACTCAAATAAGTATCATATCATACCGCCCCATTTCTCTAACTAATTTTGACTACAAAATATTCATGAAAGTTTTGGCACATAGAAGACAAACAGTAATACAGCAGAGGATCGCATCAGACATGTGGAATCAAAGGTTGAACAAGATTCACTAATGTACACAAAGTAAGGTGTGTGCTCGAGTGCTGTGACGCTGCGCGTAACGGCGTGGCAGTACTCCAATTGGACCTCAAGAAAGCGTTTGGCTATGCTATGCGTTGCATGAAATTTTGTTTTGTATTTTAAATTATGTAAATGTAGACTCAGTTACAGGGGAGGGTGTAGCTCTGGCGTATCGGAGGTGCACGGCTAGGTTAGTAGTTAATAAGTCAACGGGGGCCCCCATAAGCAGGGAGCATTAGGTGCATCTGGGCTGCCCCCCGGCCCTCTCCTATTCATTCTTTACATCGAGACATTATGTTTGAAAATTTTGGGAAACGAGCAAATTTGAGGGTTTAAGATTTTTCACTCTGAAGTGAAACTGCTAGCATAGGCAGACGACGTCGCTGTATTGTGTAAAGACCAGGGGTGCTATTCCAGAAGGCCAGATATAGCTCGGTCCCGAGTTTCCAGCTGCTGAAGTTAACAAAGTAGTGCACCGATTATCAGCGCGCCCAGTTGAGGCCGCTCACGTTGAAAAAGCAAGGCTTGTGTGAACATCCGCGTGCAGCGCCGTCTAGAATAGAGCTGCAATATGCACTCCGTTATGCAAAGTAGATAACTGCAGCTATTCCTTTTAAAACTCCCGCCTGGCCCCAGCCTTCTTTTAAAGCTCCACCCTCTAAAAGCGGCGCGGCTCTGATTTTCTCGGTGTTCTGTTCTTCCACTGAAATGTGTTTGCTACGTGGTTTGATGGTGACTCCAGTGCAGCTCAGCGCAAGCCCAAACCAAGTAAGCGAAGGAGTTCACTGTAGCGAAAGGAACGCGCCTTTCTCCCGACTGTCGAACGTGACCGGTTGGTTTACGTGCGGACGGCGGGTGTAGATTCAGATATAGACCCTATTTAGCGTGTCATGAGCGTGTTTCAACATTTTACGAGTGCTGTTACGAATCGGCCCGCCGCCGTACTTTCCCGCATCACTCCTCAGCTGTGCGACGAAGCCACTGCGTGCGCCTTTGAAAACAAGCCCCATATTGTCGGTGAATCATACTTTCACGTCGAGACGCGCCCAAGGACACAGAGGCCCCGAGGTCGCAGCGGAGTTCTCCTCTCTCCCCTCTCTCTAGGACTCAACGTGCGCCGATGCTACCACCGACTGCTCACGAACTCTGGAAAGAGCGTTGTGTGTGTCTGTGACGTTCGTGGCGTGTTGCCGCTTGTTGGCGTTTTGACCGTTACCGCTTTTGGGTATAGATAGAGCCGCCGAAGCGCTGTAACCCATTCCTGTTTGAGCAGTGAATCCATGCTGTCACTCTGCTCGAGTCCTGTACTGTTACCTCGCCCGTCGGGGCATTGTTCTTTTGCTTCGGCTCACCTCTCGCTATGAAGTAAACAGTTACGTTAGCCTACGGCGTCTGGACTTCTTCACGGCTGCAACAGCGGCTGGCCGCTCGTCACACCCCACTACCACACGTATGCGGGAGGCGACAAAGCTCGGCTCGGCTCGGCCCTCCCGGTCGCAACAGTGTGTTTTAGACATTGAAGGTGTGTCACCTGTCGTTGATTGTGTTTTTGCTGTGTATGAATACGGCTGCCGTGGGAAAATCTTGTCGTCTTGGCCGCTCCTATCGTCCGGACTAGAGCGAGCACTTCGTTCGGACCGAACCCCACCCTAGAGCACTGCACGGGCCGATTTTTTCCCGGCCCGGGCCCGGCCCGGGCCGAAAGCGCCATGCTCCGGCCCGCCCGAGCCCGGCCCGGTGTTTTCAAATACGGCCCGTACCCGGACCGGGCCCGAAAGGTTTCAGCCAATTATGCCTTGAGCATAAATGAGGCACTGTCCAATCCCCAGTTATTTTGAAGATACCAGCAGCACACAAGATATTTTTTGGAGAGTGCTGTGAGAACATGAGACGTCACGATTTTCAGTGGGACGGTGTATACCTTCAGTTAATTACGCCCGTAACACTTTTGCGAAATACTTGCAGGGCAATATTATAAGCGGAGAGCATATGTGTCATGCATGCAGTGCTAACCACGCAATGTTTTTATTGCAATTAAAGGAATGACTACACATACAACGCCCACATAACGTGGAAACACGATGGACATTTATAGTTGAGTTTAAATTAATTTCTTATAAGCTGGGACTGTTGAGTAACAACAGCAGAAAATTCTCCTGCAAACTTCGTTCCTTGCACACTGCAACGAGAGAGGGAAAAAACGCGCTGCAACTGCTCCTGATGGGATTACGCCTAGCTGAGTAGGCGAGACCGGCAGCCAGCCGGAGCCTCTAAATGCTACCGCGGGCCTGAAAGAGGTGCATCTTCCATGATGCATTGAGCGGGAGGAGCCCGACGAGAGGAGAATGCGGCATCAGAAGAGGTTGGCTTGCCAAAGCTAGTCCGCCTGACTTCATGCTCCCTCCTAACATTTTTCTTCCTCCATGCATATCCCGCGTTCGCCGTTTGACGCCGTTACGGCGCCCTGGCTCACCGACGAAGACGGGCGCGGTGGTGGCGCGGTGCCTCCTCTCAGTCTATCTTCTCGGTCTTTTAGAATTCGTTGCCTGGGTTGCTTGTTTTGTAGTTTTGTGTCCGAGCAAACATACGAACCAATAAACCCAAGCATTAGCATACACGCGTCATTACCTACAGGTATGAGACCCGGGCCTGATGCGGGCCTGACTCAGGCCCGGGCCCGGCCCCGGCCCGATCGAACAATCCCTTACCCGGCCCGACCCGACCCGCGGGCCAGGCCGGGACCGGGCTTTCGGGCCGGCCCGGGCCCGTGCAGTGCTCTACCCCATCCCCCTGGGACTGTGGCAGCATTTGACTGACGGTGGCCTCGGGACGTCATTCGTTCATAGCTTTCTGCTAAGCTTTGCTACCAAAGCATCAAATGCAAGTGACTTCGTGGCTGCGACGCTACTCCATCGGCGATGTGGACGCCATGGCAGCCATAGTTGGGTGGTTCTTCGGCCGCTACGCCGCGCCCACGAATGGGCTGGGTGTGTGTGATTGACACAAGAAGACGGAAGAAACTCGAGAGAGATATTGCACGGCCGAGCTGAACTCGTGACGCTCGTTTTGGTGGTTTCTGTGGCGTGGATCGTGGTTCACGGTCGCCGTAGCAGGCATATATCTATCCCGACAGAGTTTTTCCTTTAGCGGAGGAGGAATTTCAAGCCCTTTTTCGTTTCCCGAAAGCACTGTGCATTGGCTGTGCAGCCATCTGGCGCCCGACCCCCTTTGCGACGAATTTGAGGCGGCTTTCGCTCCATGACTGCCGAGGAGCAAGCGTTGCTTGCGCTGTGGTTTTACGCGACGGGAACCTTCCACAGAAGCCTTGGTAGCGACCACACCAGCGACCGCCCTCAGTCGAAAGTCAGCCGGTGTGTGCGCTATGGGATCACTGCAGACAAGTTTTTCGTCTTTTTCAGGTGGTTAGCCGGACATGGCTTCTGCAGGTTCTATCATGCGTTTATCCGCCTGCAGCTAGAGCGTACGCTTCAATCGCGACCGCTCGATGGAAAGAAGGTTTCCATCGAGTGGCCGTGCTTCAGTAATCGTCTGCTAGCAAAACTTTCCAATGTGGCGTTGCATGGCCGTGCGCTTCATTTATGGTCAGCGCGGCAGGCGGTTTTCGTGAGGCGTTTCGTGTCACACCATTTTTGTGAAAACTTTACTTGCAGGATAGTATATAATCAACGTTGTGTGTCTATTATCGGAGGCGACCTTTACGCATTTCAACGGGCTTTGTCCAGCGTCGTTGTCGTCTGTCTGGAAGCGGATCATAAAAGCCTTGTGAAGGGGAGATTGAGACCGAAAGAAATAGCGTGACGCCAGAAGGATAGTGAAGGTATAGAGTTCATAAAAAACCAACGACTGTAGAGAACTTCGTCGAAGAAGAGCTGTGAAGAGCAAAGTGAAATAAAGGAAACAAATTTGAAAAGATGTGGTTGTTGCTATTCCTTTCTTCGTAGGACATGTCCAATCGGGTGACTTAGCCGCAATTGAGAGCTCTGAGGAACAAATGGGCTCCGTTTTGAAAGTTCACGAAACTGTGAATTGGAAAATAAAAGTAGAATAATGCGTGACACGTGAACCTCATGGCGCATGAGGATGACAGGTGCACACCAGCCGCACAGAACCACGATTATAGGGAGGCATGCTGTGTGCCAGTCTTCTTGCTGGCGAGTTGACTACGAAATGAAAGAGAAGAAACTGACGCAAACGCGGTATAGCACAAAAGAAGCCAGTCGAATGCCGAAAGACAGAAATAAAAGCCAGAAAAAATACGCAAGTGCAATATATCAGTTAAGAAATACCACAAGTACAATTACCAGTTGCTAATAAGTATCGCAAGTACAATGTATACCAGTTGTTATTAAGAATCGTCAAGCTTTCGCCTTTAAATCACGTAAGCAGACTGAAGTGCTTCCAGGAAATTTCGTATCTGAAAGCGGTGGGTTTCGATAACACCGAGCAGCAATTACTTTGAATTAGTCACGTGACTGTATTGTCTGCCATCGACGGCAGAAATGGGCAGAAACTGCTGCTTAGGAAGGCGAATTTCAAACAGAAAGCACATATAAGAACGCCCAAAATTTAAAAAAAAATTAATTTTGTAGTGAAATACAGATGAATAAAATAAAAGCGCGATAAAGTAATGTAGTTGGATTTACTTGCCACCAGTGCAGCAGTGGAAGGAGAGACAGCAGTGAATAAAGCGCCACGCCTTAATTGCGTGTCCTTGAAACGCCTGGACCTGGAGCGGTTACGTCACCCCAATAATCAGCAAATAGCTTGAATTGCATTTTTAAAGCGCTTGAACTCCGCCTCGAAATATTATCATTACGTTAGGTGGGCGTCGCTATGAGCTCGTGTTTCCGAGTTTCGCTCAATCTCGGGCCTTCTGGAATAGCACCCAGGAAAGTGTCACAGTTACCGTTGAAAATGTCAAAGCTTATTGCCGCGAACCATCCATTAGATTTGTTTATTTATGTTTTTGCTTTTATCGCCCGGCTGCGCCAAGGCTGTGTTATCTGTGCCCCGAGTGAAACGCATGTTCCATTCTTTCTTTCTGATGCTGCACGGATTATCTCATTTGATAGGGAGAATGTTTCGCCCTACGCCACCGGCCTATATTTTATAGTCTTCCTTTATCTACAGTGTTCTCGATGTAATTCGACGCAACGTTTAAAAATCTATAAACGTTGATTCGACGGTTCGAGAAAGGCCCGCTCCCGAAGATAAATGCCCGCAGAGCAGACGCCGTGGCATTCGACTCGCCGACGCTCGCCTGCGGACGTCACTTTGTTGACTGCTGCTTCGCCGCCTGTGTGTTCTTTGAGTTGTTAGGGGAGCACAAGTACGCTCCAATAAACTTGTTTTCCTTGAAGACGTTTTGCGTCGTTTTTGGCTTCGTGACATCTGGTGGAGGTGCTGAGTACATGCATCCAAAACCCTCTGCAAGTCGCCAATGAAGCCCAACTCGTACCAGCCGCCGACAGCAAGGCCTCCCACCCGAGCTCGGTCTACTTCCGGAGAAAGTGAAGAAGGAAGACGTCGCGACCAGCTCCATGGTCAACCAAGCCAATTCTCCCGTCGTTCTGTAGCAACCTCGGGAGCTCCCATCATTCCTAGGATCCCCTGGTTATGCTAGCTAGAAAGACCCGGAAGAGTGGCTGGAGAAGCTGGAGCGCGTCCGAAGTTTCAACCGATGGGATCATGAAGAAACCTTTAGGCAAGTGTTTTTCTACCTCGGAGACTCGGCTCAAGTCTGCTTTGAAAATCACGGGAGCTCGCTAACATCATGGAGCATGTTCAAAACAGAATTTTTGAAAACATTCACAACTGTCGTGCGGAAAGAACGAGTTGAGCAGTTGTTGCAGACGCGAATTCAACACCCCAACGAAGGTGTTGAAGATGAAGGCGTTGAAGGAGATGAAGATGCTGTTTCGACGAGCTGACCCCGAAATGGCAGAAGAGAAGAAGGTGCGCTTTCCGATGCGGGGAGTTAAACAAGAGCTCTTCGCTGGGCTCATTCGCAACTCCCCAAAAACCGTCTCTGAGTTCCTGACCGAGGCTTCGATGATCGAGAGGACCCTGGACATGCGTTCGAGGCAGTACGATCGACCACTCAACGCGTTTTTGGCGAACCCCGTCAACACTCCTGGATTCGCGACGGAAGACTAAAGGGAAACAATCCGCGCCGTCGTTCGCGAAGAACTGAGGAAACTTTTCCCAACCACGCCGCAACCCCAAGTCGCCTCCCTGACCGACGTGATCCGAGAAGTAGTCCAATACGCACTAAGGACTTCTACGCCGTCGGAAGCACCCCGAAAACCACAAGCGATGACCTACTCCGCGGCTGTTCGTCGACCCCGCCCTGCTCCAACCCGTCGTCAAGAGGCCCCGCCGTACCGGCCCGTCCACTGTCTCCCGCACGACCCCCTGCAGCCCAAAACCAGACGCCGAGGAAGACGGACGTATGGCGAAACCCCGATAATCGTCCGCTGTGCTACCAGTGCGGAGAGGCCGACCACATCTATCGTCGCTGTCCATACAAGAGACTCGGACTTCGTGGTTTTTCGGTCGACGCACATCGCCCTCTCACTGGCCAACGACCACGTGAGATCGACGAGTATCTATCTCAAACCAGCCATGGCCCAGCCCGTTCCAACCGTTCGCCGTCGCCCTACCCATACCAGTCGCCGAACCGCCGTAGCAATACTGACTTCGCACGTGGTAGGTCCCCCAGCCTACGCAGGGGAAACTAAAAGCAGCAACTTCGGGAGGTAAAGTTGCACAAAGGCGGAAAAATGAAAACCCTCCAACGACGCAGCGACTCGCTGAAGACCATGATTCACGACATGCCCTCAGCCCGACGACCTGATCTAACCCTGACGGGACTCCCGAATACGACAACGGCAAAACGGCGCGACGCGTACCCGACATGACCGAACCTGCCGCTGAGACGACGAAGACGACGATGCATAGTGCCCGACCGCCAACACGTACAAGCCGAGATACGACGCCACGACGCACCCGGAACTCGAAGATGGCGGCGTCCGACGTTCAGCTGTCCATCGACGGCTTTGATGTAGTCGCCCTCATAGACGCGGACAATTTGCGTCTAAGCTGAAGAAAGTTATGACCAGATGGGACGGTCCGCACATACGCACAGCAGGAGGCCACCTCGTGACGCCAAGTGGAACGTGCACATCGCGCGTCACCATAGACGGCCCAACGTACCCTGCGGCGTTCATTTTGCCTAACTGCTCCCGCGACGTAATTCTTGGAATTGACTTTTTGACGGACTCCGGTGCAATAATTGATCTACAGACCAAGTCTATAACTTTTTCCTCCGATCACTCCATGACGCCGGAACCGAACCCCGAACACCGTAGCTGTAAGGATCGCCGATGATCATGTCACCCTGCCACTCCGCGCAAGCTTTATGATCCGTGCCTACTGTGAAGATGCTGTTCCTGACGTCGACGCTATCGTAGAGAGTGACCAAAGGTTGCTTCTCGACCACGGTGTCTCTGTCGCAAGAGGCATTGCGAGCTTTAAGCAACGCCAATCCTATGTTTTGGTCACTAATTTCACCGAGGAGTACCAGCTTTTAAACAAGGGCGCTGCAATTGCGTTATTTGAAGAAACGCAAGAAGCAAGTGACGTGATAGCGGTTGCCGACTTTGAACGCGCACCTGAAGATACCTTCAAGCTTCCGAATCCCTTCGACGTGAATCTGACGTTACCGCAAGAAGAACGGAACAAATTATTGGCTTTGCTGCGTCGCTACAGCGAGTGTTTTTCGTCAAATTCAAAACTACGTTAGACACCTCTAGCGAAGCACCGAATAATAATCGAAGATGGAGCCCGACCTACCCGACAGTCACCGTACCGCGTCTCTTCACACGAGCGGGAAGCCATCCGGACTCAAGTCAACGACGACATTATACACCCATCGAAAAGCCCCTGGGCTGCACCGGTCGTACTCGTGAAGAAAAAAGACGGCACATTAAGGTTCTGCGTTGACTACCGGCGACTGAACAAAATCACCAAAAAGGACATGTTGTACCCCCTGCCACGAATCGACGACGCCCTTGACCACCTCTATACCACGCGAAGTATACTTCTCGTCGATGGATCTGAAGACCGGCTACTGGCAATTTGAAGTGGACGAGAGAGACATGAGAAGACTGCATTTATAACCCCGGACGGCCTATACGAGTTGAAGGTGATGCCGTTTGGGCTGTGCACGGCGCCAGCAACGTTTCGAAGAGTCATGACACTGTGCTAGCTGGCCTGAAGTGGCACACCTGCCTCGTATACCTCGACGACGTTGTGGTATTCTCCCGGGCTTTCGGCGAGCACCTTGCAAGGTTGGAGTCTGTACTCGAGGCCATTCGTATGTCGGGGTTTACGCTTAAGCCTGAAAAATGCCGTTTCGCGCACGAGGAACTCAAGTTTTTGGGCTACGTCGTCAACGCCGCTGGAGTCCTGCCTTACCCGGCAGAAACTTCAGGCATAGCGAACTTCCCAAGACCGAAAGACAAGAAGGGCGTGCGGAGATTTCTCGGACTGTGCGCATACTTCGAATCGTCGTAAACTTCGCACGCATTGCAGAGCCACTCACGCGCTTGACGAAAGATAGCACTCCTTTCAGCTGGGAAAACGCCCAAGAAAAGGCATTCTGCGAGCTGCAACAGCGCCTGCAAAACGCGCCCGTGCTCGCTCATTTCCATGAAAACTCCGAAACGGAAATGCTCGCTTGGGTTAGCTAGCTAGCTAGCTAGCTAACGCAAAACGGCTCCGACGCAAAACAGCTAGCTTGGGTGCCGTCCTCGTCCAAAAGCAAAGCGGTTGCGAGAAAGTAATCGCGTCTATGCCAGCCGTGGTCTTTCGAAGGAGGAGAAAAACTACTCAGCCTCTGAGAAAGAGTGTCTCGCTATTATATGGGCGATTTCAAAATTTCGCCCATACGTGTATGGTAGACCATGCAAGGTTGTGACAGACCTCCATGCGCTGTGTTGGCTCGCCAATTTGAAGGACCCCTCTGGCCGTCTTGGGCGGTGGAGCTTGCGCCCGCTATTACAATCGTCTATAAATCCGGCAGGAAACACTCCGACGCCGACTGCCTGTCTCGCGCCCGCGTCGACCTACCGCCACAAGACTCCGATGAAGACAGCGTGCTCTTCGGAGTCGTGACGGAGAGCGACCTAGCCGCCCAGCAGCGTGCCGATCCCGAGTTACGCGTCATGATCGACTACCTCCAAGGACGCAACGTCACCGTGCCCAGCAGGGCCTTCAAACGCAGCTTACCAGCATTCAGCCTGAAAAACTCCGTCCTCGTGGAGAAGAATTTCAGCCCCAGAACGAGAAAGAATTATCTTCTTGTCATTCCGGCAGATCTCCGTGACGAAATTTTGGAAGCGTGCCACGACTACACGTCTTCCGGACATATCGGCACAGCTCGCACAATTGGAAAAATCAAGGGGAAGTACTACTTGCCCCGCCTTGCATTGCATTCGACGTCACTCACTACGTCCGGAGCTGCCGTGACTGCGAGCGACGAAAAACGCCGCCGACGAGACCCGCCAGACTTCTGCAGCGGATCCCCGTCTTATCGAGGCCCTTCCAGCAGATTGGAATGGACCTTCTGGGGCCGTTCCCTACGTCACGACCCGAGAACAAGTGGATTGTCGTAGAGACAGACTACATGACAAGAAGTTGCGAAGTTCTTCATAAACCAAGTTGTGCTGCGACACCCCAGATAACGCAAAACGTCCTGGATCCTATTCTGGGCTTCCGGGGGACATCCACAGGATTAGATATTGTAAATGATCCCTCAATTGATTCATCCTAGAGCTTATTTTGGATAACAATGGATTGCGAATGATCCTTAAATGATCCGTTGTATTACTTCTTTTGGATCACAATCCATATGGACGTGTGACGCTGCTGTTACCGTGGAAAAAAGGCTATTACACAGGCTATTGCAGTAATAAGTTATGATAATTTATTACAAGTGAGGTACAAAACACCCCCCGCTTGTAGAAAATGTTCAGTCCACCCGTGTAAACAGGTACAAAATGTCTCCAAAGTTGGAGGTCTCTTCACCTTTGTTCTTAGTTGGCGATCTTTTCTTACACCCTTTGTCTTTACGCCCTTTTTCTTAGTTTCAAACAGCCTAATTTGTAGCTTTACACCCTTCTGGTAAAAAAGGTGTTGAAATAATGAACACCCTTTTTGAAGGGTGTTGAGGTGGCGGGGAAGATTTGTTTGAATTTAATAAAATTCTATAAGTTATGGAACACAAAAACTACCTCGTGATCAAAAAGTTTTTTTGCAAATCCGCGTGTTAATTTGTATATTCTCATAGTAAAATCCATAGTTCCATATGTCTGTTTTTTGCGACAAGCCCACCGACTCGGTCGGGGGGCTTTCCTCTGCTGGATATAAAAGAAGAGCGCATGTATTACTAAGTAAGTATGCACTCCCTGTCCCGCATGCATCCCCTTGGTTTTCTTGCTCAATTCATTTGTGTTTCAAGTGTAACTAGTGCATATTGACTGTTTGTGTTGATTGCTGCGCGCCCCGCCGATTCACATTGCCACGCGTAGCATGCTGCCCTGGCCACACCCTTATTTTAGAGTGTTAAAGGAGTACTGACACGAGATTTCAAAGCTGTGATAACTATGTAAAACGCTTCCTTTTTATCAGGAGATATCTCCCAGCAAGTTTCAACAGCAACAGTTCAGCGAAACATATTTAAAATCTATTTTAATCTTCGCCCGCACGAAAAAATCCAGAGCGGGCCGACATGACATCATGTGCTACTTGCCCCAAACTGCCGACGTCGGGGCTACCGTGACAAAGCCGACGCGCTGGCTGTGGTTGGCGCGCGCTGCTCGGGCGTGTGTACACGTAATGGTTTTGGGACTGACGTCATGCTGCCCGGGCCTGTGGGGACGGCGAAGACCTCGGCCGGTCAGGGCGAGCGCGTGCGCTCGCTCGCGCGCGCTTCCAGAGAGGCAGCGATGCGGCAAAAATGGTGACGTCATGTGATACATCCTGTTATGGCGGCCGCTCGGCGTTTTTCAGTCGAAACCGAAACTGGCACGAATAAACGACGCCGTAAATGAATGTTTAGGCTGCGCTCGACCGTCTAATCTGTCATTCTATGATTAGTGGGCTGGTAGGCACGCATAGCAGCGAAAAAAACGTAACACGAAAATTTCGTGTCAGTACTCCTTTAAAGGGGTCCTGAAATACCTTCCGCCGATGCATGGATGTACATGTAACCAAATAAAGCAATGTATTAGCAATCTCCTCCCGCAAGAATTTTGTTAAAGCGATGAGTATTAGCTGAGAAATCGTAAATCAAAAAACCGCGCATTATCGTCGCGCCGCGTTTCCTCCTCCTTTCTACTCATTCTTCGCTGTTGACGGCGCGCGAGCACTCCCTCCCATGATGCTGCGCTCCTCAGCGGTGACGTACTTCCGCTATTACGCTCCTCCGACTGCCGTCTGCTACGAGCAAGCTTTGTTGGCACCATGAATCCCGCACTCCGCTCAAGGCTGGAAAAGCGAAAGAAAAATCTGGCCGCATGTGTGCGGCGGCCTGGCCTTGCCCTTTCGCGGTGTTCGTTGGTGCAGTTGCTATCGGCGGCACGTGACTTTTTATCGGCGGCGAACTCGCAGCCGTACGGGGAAGATCGTGCGCTCGTTCCCTTTGATGCACCGACACTGTTTATCCAAAAAGTGCCGTATCAGATGTGGCCCCGCTGGTGCCGGGTCTTATTTTGCGGCGGTCGTAATTCCTGCCGGCGGCATGTGAAAAAGACATTTTAAACCGATACAGAACCCGTGCACAAAACCCTTCAATCATGTGACCAGTTCAGCTTGGGGCGACGCGTGGTGGAGAGCGGCAACGTTGGCAAAACATGCTCCACCGCGGCTCTGAGCTTTCTAGCGCTGGAGCGAGCGCCACTTCTTTGAGAATCTCAAACATCGGTTGCCTTGGCAACAAGGCACAAACCACTGTAGAACTCAGTTACGGTTGCGTGTTCCCGGTTCAGCTCGGGGCCCCACCTCGCGACGTGTTGGCACTGCAGGCGTACCACCCACTCCCATTGGGAAGTGCGAGATGCGTTTGACATCACAGGAGGCGATGGTGTGTGTGTGTTGTGGACGCCTTTGTTTCGCGATGCAATGCGACGTTGTGCTTCTGCGGGTGGATAGTGCTTCCCATGGTCTGGATTATCTTTCTCGAGCGACGTATACGACTCAACTTCGCATGGGGTATGTGCAGTGTGCGTGGCTAAAAGCCATCTCGGCTTGTGCGCCGGAGTTAAGTGACTTGCTGTTCGTCCCCGCAAACCGCGCGCGAGGTGAGTGCCGAATTTACGACGGGCAGGAGGAGGCAACCCATCGTCTTTCAATCGCGGTTCAGACTTGCAACGCATGTTGTGACGTTGTGTTCGTTCGAAACCCATCTCTGGATTGTTTTGAAGTAGAATAAAATGTATGCGTCAAACCCGGGCATTCGGCTCAGGGCGTTCTCTGCGATTGCACGAAAGAAGTGCCACGGTGCTTCAACGCTTTATTTATGGAACGTACTCAGGTAAGAGAATATCCATGTCGTGTTATGGCCGTGCTACATTTATTACAAACGGTTAAACGTTTGTTTACACTTGTTTCGTTTGTCGTAAAATGTCCATTGCAAGCACTCCGGCACACCGCCGGCAGATCAGCCGGCGAGCCGACGCTGAGCAGACGACTCATCTCTTTGCCGGAAGTGCGTGAAAAAGCCGCCCAATAGCAGGATGTCTAGCTCATGACGAACATCTGGGAATCGATGATGTAGACATGTGAACATGGCGGCGTCCAAAAACATGAAGGAAAGGGTGAGAAAAAAGCGACAAACTTTGCAACAAAAGTGTGAGCTTTCCGCTGCGCGTAAAAGAGTAATACTTGGCACAGATGACGTTGACGACCCAATCTAACGATTGCGCTAGTTCATTTAGTGTGCTCAAAACGCCTTTCAGGGCCCCTTTAAGCAACCTTACACCCTTTTTTAGGGTGTTCACACGAACATCATTTTTTCATCCATACACCTTTTTTCGCCAAAACACGTTTTAAAGGTGTTCGCCATGGAACAAGATTCTTACATGTACATTCTTTTCGGCCAAAAAGGGTGTAAGAAAGTTTAGTGTGTAGTGAGGCCTGTTGCCTTAGTTTGTAGGTAACTTCAGACTAAGAAAAAAAAAACATTCGTTTGTATCCTGGAAGTGTACGAAAATTGTCCAGCGGCATCATTTTGACGACGTTCTGAGGATGTACGCTGGACGGACAAACGGACCCCGATTGGACTGGCTGAGGATAAGATCTGGACAACCTGAGGATGCGCAAATGTCCAGAGTCGGACATCCTGAGGATTTACCCGGGTTTGTTTTGCGTTATCTGGGACGGCGCCCCTGAAGTCCTAATCACGGACCGCGGAACGGCCTTTACCTTGGAGCTAATGCAAGGAATCTTACGCTACAGCAACACATATCACCGAAGAATGACGGCGTAACACCCCCGAACGAGCGGACTAACGGAACGTCTCAACAAGACGATCGCGGATATGCTGTCTATGTACGTCGACGTTTAACATAAGGCTTGGGACGAAGTCCTTCCGTATGTCACGTTTGCGTACAACACGGCTATCCACGAAACTACGCAGATGATACCATTCGAGCTTGTCTACGGGAGACGGCCGACTACGATGCTTGACGCCATGCTTCCGCACGTAGAAGACGACGACCTCAACGCCGACGTCCAAGGACACCTTCAGCCTGCGCAGGAGGCCCGCCAGCTCGCTCAAATTCTGTCACTTACTCCTCCCCCGGATAATTGCGTCCGCTTGCAAACACCAAAGAAGGGGCGCGAGAGAACAGTTATTTGTATTTTAGCAGGGTGGCCGGCCAGTGAGTTTTCACATGGGCCGAGATTGCTGGGGTGAATGAAGTCACAACGGAGATGCCTGGCTACGTTTTGAACTATATAGGTTTACTGTACAAACAAAAAGACTACAGGGCAACGCCCGACACAAGGAGAGAAAAAAAAAACCTTCACACTGCCATCGGCCTCGTGCGCGCAGGCACTAATCGACCGTACGCTAGACAGCTGTACGCGACACGCGAAACACTCTAGAGGCAAACACTTGTTACACCTGAGTAACGCAACTACACACAAAAAAAAATACTAGCAACACGCGAAACACTATGGGACAAATATCGTTAACCCCCGACACCAGCACTCACTATAAGAAACATCTAACAGCTCTGCAAGCTGTACCCGACACGTGAAATGCCCTCAAACATCGTTACCCTTGATAACGACAATTACGACACCCAACACACAAAGAACCAACTCTCAGCTCGTTCGCTACGAGTGACGCTAGAAAACAAAAACCCGAAGGATGCGGATATCTTAATCCGAGGCAACAAACAAACTACGGCGGGAGGGGCGCGGTAAAAGATCTCTACGAGGCAAGGAGAACCCGCCGGTTCAACGGCAGAAAGTCACGACGAGGTGGAGACGGCCTCGCCGGGCAGCAGCTCACGTGTTTCGGGGCTCCGGGGTGCAGAAGCTGGTCGGCCATGGGACTCGCGGCGACGGGCAAACTCGAGCGCTGAGCCGAGGCGTGGACCGGTCCGTCGCGAGCCTACCGATGTACTTCTTCTAAAGCGCGTCACCCCCGGACCCTTCCCCGCGTAGCACGTTCACGAATCTCCAGCCGACTGCCACAAGCGACCGCGTGCGACCTTCGCCGGCCGCCGAAGTCCCGCTCTGACGTCTTCCCATTGTTCCTCTTTTCCCCCTCTCGGGGCCCTCGGCAACTCGCCTCGATCGTCCGCGCGCGTCCGAGCCAGCGATCGTGACGTCACCCCTCGCGCACCTGCACGTCCGCTGGAATGTTGCAGCCCGCTTTTGTCCTTGTAGCAGGCAGGGCGAAACAAAGGATGTGAGCACAAAGCCGAAGGGGGGACCCCGAATTCCTCTGCGAGGCGCAAAATGGCCGACTCCGCCCGGGAGGCCGTCATGTCGGCCGTCCGAATATAAAAAAAACCCCGCCCGCGTCTTCCCACGGGGGGAACTCGAGTAAATGCGTCGCAGAGTGGTGGGGGTATCGCGTGAATGTTGCGTAATTGGGTATGGTTTGGGAATGCTTAATTGTTATTTCGTCTTTATTATTCTTATTTATTGAATGAAGGAGAAGCGAAGGCAAGGAGTGTAAAGTTAGTCTGTCTTTATTGCTTGGTGCCGTCAAGCAAAGCGTCAAGTCAAGCGAAAGCCAAGCAAAGACGCCCTTGACTGAATTCCGAACGCGCGCTCCGCCGCTTATATACACACCGCCCGCGTTCGAGGGAGAGGAGTACGGGGGAGAGACACGCATGCGCACACTTCCGTACACAAGCGCGCGAACTTTCCACGCACCCACCACGACGTTATCACGTGTACACGCCCTGCCGCCGTTACTGTTGAGGGCGACGCAGCGCACGGGTAGCTACGACGCATGCGCGCACAGACGCGCTCCCCCCGAACCGCCGCAGCTGTTGTTGAGAGCGACGGAGCGCACGGGGACACGCGCTCTTCCCGCACCGCCGCACCTGTTGTTGAGAGCGAGGAGGGTACGCGCACCTGCGCCTCGACGCGACGCGCATGCGCAGTCAGCGTGTGGACGGCGCCGACAACATCGACGAGTGACATCGCGAGCATAGGAAATGCTCCGCATTTAAAAAATGGAGGGTCTGGCCTGCCGTTTGTAACAAGTTCGTACAACGGACCAGCAGCTGGTGGATGCCGGACGCTACAACCTCCGACGCCGAGACGCGAAGTACCGGCCAGGGGATCATGTGTGGGTTTGGACTCCCATCCGACGACGTGGACTCAGTGAGAAGCTTCTGTGACTGTATTTCGGACCCTATTGGATTCTACAACGTGTTGACCAACTTACCTATGAGGTGATCCCCGATTGTGATTCCGGAACATCACGACGACGCATGCGGCCCGAAGTCATCCACGTGGTTTGCATACGTTACTACACCAGATGAGATACTTTATTTTTGTTTGTTCGGACTCTCGTTTTATTTTAGCATCTGGTCGATGCACACTTAGAGGGGGCGGGGGGGGGGGGAGTGATACCGCGAACCATGCACTAGATTTGTTTATTTATGTTTTTGCTTTTATCGCCCGGCTGCGCCGAGGCTGTGTTATCTGTGCCCAGAGTGAAGCGCATGATCCATTCTTTCTTTCTTATCCCTTTCCTGCCCAACAAAAATATTTTAGAAAAAATTGTCACAAGTAATTAAATTTTGTGTATTTACCCCTTCCTAATGATGCTTCAACATGTGAAAATGGAAAGCTCAGAGTATTTCACACAGAAAACAAACCCACACGTATCTGTGGGCTGGGCTTCTATTAAAAACAGCATCAGGCGCAGAAAAACTGAATGTTTACGTATTATTTGTAAGTTTTATATTGTTTTCAGGAGTACTTATATTAAAATAGGATTTTGTGAAAATAAATAACAATGAATTTCTAATTAATATAATTATTAATTACAATTAATATTATATCACAAGTAATTACAGAACTAGTTCAAGGTTAAAGGAGCCATGAAGAGAAAATACAACTTCGTGTAATTTGAAAGAACTAGGATTCAGTATCTCACTCAGCTCCATTACAGCCCCAAAAGATGTTTTTTTAACGAAAAAAAAGCAAGAAGTATTTTAAAACTTTCAAATTTTGCGCCACAGTGACGTGTTATGAGCAAGAATGACGTCATACGGGTCAACAATAAAACATAATTTTCAGTGCGTTAACTGCACGTTAGCATTCAAGTGATACGGTCAAATGGAACTAGAGGCCCCATTACAGACGTCCAGTCATGTGTCGTCGCGACAGGTCAGTTAGGCGGCCGCCAATCGCACAAACAAGGTTCCGTGACGTCATAGAAAAGTTGCGGGAAATTGGCTAGGGGGTCGCGACTGCTTCACACGTTTTCTTTAATATATCCGTTATTTGTTCGAAGATCGCGATGATATTGGTATCATTGTTATCGGGACTAAGCAGTCTTTCTAATAAACCCAACTTGTATTTTGTCTTCATGGCTCCTTTGGCACAAGAAAACATTACCAACGAGGCAGCACAAAACCGCGAATAAGAAGCAAGAAAAAAATATTTATCGTTAGCGCTGCACATGGAGGAAGAAAATGGCGCTGCAGTGCACGAGCACGCCAGCCAGAATTTTCGTAACGACGAAAGCATTACCATGCCAGCCCACACATACAGGGTGTTGCGACGATAATTGGACCACTTTAAAAAATTTTCCTGAACGAACCGCCGCTCTGTTCGCGCTCAAACTTGCCACGAGGGTCGCATTTTGTGGTCTATTTTGTTTGATACCGGGAACAACGACGGTACTTACCTGTTTATCCTGAAAATAAATAACAACGATTTTCGCCTATGGGAAAATGGCGGTTGATTGGGACGTGCCAGCTAGCGCAAGTTGATGTTGGAACGACGGAACCACCTGGGGTATGCAGAGCGAAACGCACGTTTGGGATTGCTAGGAAGGAGCCAAAGGGTGCAACAGACGATCAGAAAATGCCCCTAGGAATGAGCTAGCAGACGATCAGAAAACCCGGTTTTCGGGCTCGCGCGTCCAAATCAGCCGCCATTTTCCCATAGGCGAAAATCGTTTTTATTTATTTTCAGGATAAACAGGTAAGTACCGTCGTTGTTCCCGGTGTCAAACAAAAAATTACGCCCACCTCCCCTCGCGAGAACCCTGGTGTGAAGCGACGCTGAGGGGGGTTCAAGCGCAAGCGGGAGCAACCGTCGATCGAAAGGCCGCCGCCCGAAGGAGAGGAAACCGCGAAGAGCGAGAGTACTGCACATGCGCAGCACCGCGCGCAGCGCCGCCCACCGGCGGAGTGAGAGCGCGCTGGGCCGCACACCCATGGAGGAAAGAAAAGTTTAGGAGGGAGCGTCACGTGACAATCGTGAAGCCTAGTCATAAAAAATAAAAAGGAAAGACTGATGGGAGGTGTTCTATTCCCGTGACAGGCAAGCGGTAGTTCTTTGCGCCTCATGTGGCCCTTCGCCGACGCTGCGTGCGTGCGTCTATCCGTTTGGTTGCCGGGCCGTCCGCGTATTCGAGTTTCGGCGACGAGTCGTTGCGCGCAGCTATGCCTGCAACCCGAAACGCGCAGCGGCCACATCGTGCGGGCAAAGTGGTCGGACGGGAGAGGCAGAAAACATCTTTGTTTACTGAGCTTTCGGACCCGTCGAAGTTCACGCCGCAGTCGGAGAGTTGTGTGCCGCCGCCGCTTGCAGAAGTAGAAATGATCTTTTCAACTTTGCCGCTCAGGCAAAGTTGAAAAGATCAACCGTTTCTTTAACCATTTATTGGCAAGGCGCAGCAGTCCACAATTCAGCAAGGTCCCTCCCAGGCGTAATCTAGCATTCGTTTTTTTTTTTTTTTTCATATACGTATCGCACCGATCGAGCGGTCCTCAGCGGACAAACAGCCGGAGTACTGCTTGCGACGCGAGGTGGTCACACCCAACATAAGGGTTCTGAACCCTTTGTTTTCCAGTGCACTGAAGTAGATAAAAACGTACCATCACGCCGGAGCACCGAAAAGGCGAACGTATGCAAAAGCGTGCGCGAAACCGAAGCTAGTCTCACCACCTCCCCGCCAATACGACACTCGTTACGCGCGATAACTCAGCAGAATGCCAAACGCAATCGTCACAGCACACCTGGCAAACACCGCGCAGCTGTAGGCCGCTCCATGCTTGTGAATGTTTACGGCGGCGCGTTCGAGCGATCCAACGTCAGAAGTGAAATTCGGCTTGCAGCTCGTGAGGGTGCTTCGTAAGAATGCGATCGAAGTCTCGCCTTGCTTTGAACAGCGACAGCGGCAGTACTTCCACGATACGAAGCTTGGAGCGCAACGCTGGCGAACAATCTTGTACGGCGCCTTCGGCGACGGCGCTCGCCTCCATCTCCACCGGCAGCCAGCCGGAGCCACTAAATGCTACCGCGGGCCTGAGAGTGGTGCTTTTTCCATAATGCATTGCGCGGGAGGAGCCCGAGGAGAGGAGAATGCGGCGTCAGAGGAGGTTGGCTTGCCAAAGCTGTGCCGCCTGACGTCATGCTCCCTCCTAACATTTTCTTCCTCCATGCGCACACCCGCAGATGTTGAGAGAGAGTGTTCGCTCTCACCTGGGCACGCGCCGGCGCCAGTGCGTCTGCCGCGGCTATGACGCAACACAATCCACTTTAATCCAAGCCAAGCCAAGCCAATCGAATCCAATCCAATGCCCCTCGCGAGAGAGGGTTCGCTATCGGAGAGGAGAGGGGGTGAGCGGAGGAGAGTGCGGACGCTGACGACGACGACGGACGCACACAGGAAGGACAGGGCCGCCGACAAGAGATGCTCTCAGCGTCGCATCTAAATAGACCACAAAATGCGTCCTTCATGTGACGTTTGAGCGCGAACAGAGCGGCGGTTCACTCAGGAAAAATTTTGAAAGTGTTCCAATTATCGTCGCAACACTTGTGCATTTTTCAAGCGTGATGACTGAATGCACACGAAGGGAACGTGTGTATTTTTTAGCCGATCGTGTTTTTCCAAGTCCTGCAAGTCGTGTCTTATGCTCGTTATTCAGAAAATATGAGAATAGCAAGAAGAAATATCAGTTTTCATCTCGAAGGCCGCTAGCGTGATCGCGCCTGCTGCGGCGTTGTTTTTAACGTTTGTTTTTAATGCGCGATTTTTCGCCACCTGGTGGCAAAATGAGTGAACTACCGAAACCAATGAAGTCTCGGAGGCGTTCGCAGCGCCTACCCAGGGCTGTAAAACCGAAACCGAAACAGGCCCCACTAAGTGACCCACACGTTTGTGTGGGCTGGGCCGTAAATGGTTATGCTGAACGGATTATCTCACTTGATAGGGAGAATGTTTCGCCCTAACGCCACTGCCTAGCATAGTCTTTCTTTATCTACAGTGTTCTCGATGTAATTCGACGGTTCGAGAAAGGCCCGCTCCCGAAGATAAATGCCTGCAGAGCAGATGCCGCGGCATTCGACTCGCCGACGCTCGCCTGCGCACGTCACTTCGTTGACTGCTGCTTCGCCGCCTGCGTATTTTTTCAGTTGTTAGGGGAGCACAAGTTCGCTCCAATAAACTTGTTTTCCTTGAAGACAACTGCGCCGTTTTTGGCTTCGTGACAGTATGTTGACCGGCAGTATGGTCAACTGGTCCAAGTGCCTTGGGTTTTGGCACAGTTGCTGGCCACCGTCACCCAGCATTTTCGCTAACATCAACTGGGAAACCAGGCCGGTCAAGTTTCTGTGGACACCATTTGAAAATTACTGGGACAGTGACCCATACTGGCGTGTGCAATCACAGAAAATACGTCAAAAGGAAAAAAACATGGAGGGAACCTGTCCATGTTTGCATGGGCAACTGTGTGCAATTTATTTTTTGCATCGAGGCTATGGTTTGTAATGCAAGTTATACATTGCTTACGCATCAATGTACAAAGAATTTACTGAGCATGAATTCGATGTGTTCATTTGGTCGTCGACGTGAGAAAAGTTCGGAAGAGACAACCTCTGTAGACGAGTACGCGACGGTGGGCTGGGTCTGAAGCATTCGGTCGTCTGCCAATTAATTGGTGAACCAGTTTTTTTCTTAGGGATACAGTTTATCTTTTTTGAGAACAGTGTCAGGTACGTGCGCTTAAGTGAAGCACTGCCGAAGCGAGTGGTGTCGTCATATTGTGCGCAGAAAGGAATTGTTGGTTATTTCAGAAAAATAGTGTTGTCAGTGAGATTCAGGTCTGCTCGCTAGCTTCTCTATGGAGTACCTGAGCACCATCTCACGTAGAGCATTGTATAAGGACATATGCAATAGCTACTTTCCTGCACCATGGTACTGAGTCTTGAACTCTGAAGGCCCAGGGCAAGACACACTAAAGAGATTCAAAATAATATTATGCCAGTTCCAGCGGGGGCAAAGTCTTTCTTTTTAAGCTTTCAACATACAAGGACTCTCCGACAGTTAAAACGTGGCTATACTATAAGCAGTTCGAAGTACTCTGGGGCACTGACTGCACAGTAAGCAACCAGAAACCAGAGATCATCTGTTCATACACTGCCGGATGGCGGTGCACTTCTGGGACATTTTACGATGAACACTGCATAAAGATTTTCCATTGGACCGACATGGCATTCGGTACCTCCCTACCGAAAATAAGGAGGATGTACCATACTGTCTACTGATGCTTCTGGGCCTCCATAGTATGTGGACAGCACGCAAGGCCTGGCTCCATGGTGATGTGGATACTAGGCCGGTGAAGCAGATGTTTCGTGAGTGTTTCATTCGGCCAAACCCTCCGTGGATGCCGGGAAGGAAATGTGAAGATCGTATGGGCTGTTTATTATTTTTTTTTTTTAGTGTCAGCATGCCCTGCAGCTCAGATTAGTATTTCTTGAACAACACTGGCACAGTAAGCGTCCCCACGAAGGAAAAGCAATAAGCAATCGCAAGTGTGTGGTCGTGCCGCTGACAGCTGTGCTAGTTCACCCTGTGCAAAAGAGCTTTTCCCACGTTGGTTTTACGCTTTTATTGATTGATTGTGGGGTTTAACGCGCCGACGCAACGTAGGCGATGAGGCGCGCCGTAGTGGAGGGCTCAATTTTGACCACCTGGGGATCTTTAACGTGCGCCGAAATCTCGTACACACGGGCGTTTTTGCTTTTCGCCTCCATCAGAAAAGCGGCCGCCGCGGCCGGGAATCGAACCCGCGACCTCGTGCTCAGCAGCGCAACGCCTTAGCCACCGCGGCGGGTGGTTTTACGCTTTTAAAATAAAAGTTGGCTGAAGTTAATTCTTTATTACCTAAAATAACTTTGCTTACTCTGCTACCGCCTTTAACTGACCTTCGATTTTCCACTGGCATACCTGTCACACAGGCATATACAGCCTACAGCGCCAGTGAAGCGAAGTCAGCGATGCATCGCATGCGTGCTTGTGTGGCATTACTCTGACTTCATCGACTTTACTAAGCTTGATACAGTCTACAAACCAGCAAACTAAAGCCCCATTCTTCTGAGCACAAATTTTGTTCTGCATAGTTTTAATTGAGCGAACAAATTTTGGTGGCAGTGCACAAAGACCGCCAGTCTAAACTGCTCTTGCCACCTTTTGCAGTCTTGCTTTCCTGCGCATCCTGACTGGGCAGGCGAATGGACGCAGATCGTCGCAATCTGATTCACCATCGGTGATGGCTACCTCCGTCGTCACCTCTCACCGGAATCTATGACAAGCGCCTCAACATGTGACGGTGACTACTGCGCTCCTGGGCCTGCTGCAATATAAAAGGCAGCAAAAAAGACGCACCCCTCAGTTTGGTGGCAGTGCACAAAGAACGCCAGTGTAAACTACACTTGCCACCTTCTGCAGGTGAGAGATTTAGTATCGAGTTATCTACCCGACTGGCTGTATTTGATTGCACTGCTGTCGAACTCACTATGGTGCTGTCAGTTTTTGAATGGGGAAAGACGGCGCAAGGGGAGGCAGTAGCAAGATTCCTGAAAAGGATCATTCAGACGCGAAGGACATGCGTGAGCTATTATCAGCGTTTAACAAGTTCACATGCGGTCTAAGGGAAGAACTTCGTGAACTGAAAGAGTCCATCTCGTTCTGCACTGACGTCTGCAATGGCGTCAAAACGGCGACCGAAGAAATAAAAACAATTGAGACAAGAGATGAATGAACTTGCCAAGCAGAACAGGGAGCTAAAAGCTGAGAATGACAGGCTGGCAAGCAAATGCGAGGACCTAAAACGATACCAACGCCTTAATAACCTTAACAGTACGAGCGTATGTGGGGAGGCCATAGCTGATGCTATGCATGTGCATTTTTTGAACGCAGGTTCATATAACAGCTGGAACAATAACGATGATGCTGCAACTACGGCAACTGCCACAACGTATTTCCGAGTCAATATTTTAAGGCCTGCTGATTCCATGGAGGTAGAATCTTTGATAAGGAAGCTGAAACTAAATGTTACAGCAGGAATTGATGACATCATCCGTCCGAGATAAAGTCAATCGCCCCGTTTATCTCCAAAGTTCTGGCATACATAATAAATCTTACCTTAAGCACTGGAGTCTTCCAAAAAAAGTTGAAAGTTGCAAAACTCACTATTATATTTAAGGGTGGTGATCCAGAAAACCCATCAAATTATCACCTAATCTCCATGCTAACAACACTCCAAAATTTTTGAGGGGTGTTATTTTAGACAGACTCATTTCTTTCTTTGATATACACGGTATAATAACAGACAGCCAATACGGCTTTCGAAAAGGGCGTTCGACTGAGAAGGCGTTGCTTCTGATCAAGGATACTATATTAGCTAACATAAAAAATCGAAAATACACCCTTCGGCTGTTTTTAAACATTAAGAAAGCCTTCGACTCCATACAATATGACCTGCTGCTTAAAGGAGCCATGAAGAGAAAATGCAAGTTGGTTTTATTCGAAAGATTTCGTGTTTTATAGTGCCCCCAGCGCTTGTCCGGATACAAACGGTGCTTTATTCACTGAGAAATTAAACAATTTAGGTTAAAATTTTGATTTTCCCGCTCAATCGTGCGTTTTCGTGGTCCCAAGTGACATAACCGACCGCTCTGCAACCTAGAGTACCTTCATTCACGCATCCGCCGTACAGGGTAGAGACACGTAACGCTGGCGCCGCCATGTTCGGTTGCTCGCTCGCCGCCGAAGCAAGTCATTGTGTCAAAACCGCGCTAAAATTATCGCCGCAACGCGGTTTACTGAAGAAGCTTGAATCATATTGTCTGTTTCGCGTTGCTAGGTCTCGTGGGAAACGAAAAGAATAACGCGCTGAGCCCGTTGGCCCAATTGCGGCGGCACGGGACCGTTCAAAAATTGTCTCCGCCCTGTACAGCGGTGTTGGTTTGTTCCCGCGTTTCTTTACGTTCCGTAACCTAGATGGCGCCACCATACCGTGGCAAGCGTTTGGTTTGTTTTTGCCCGCATTTAAACCTGGCTTGTTTTTGTTCTGGGAGAAAATATTCGTTCCCTGAAACAGTGCTCGCTCGACAAATGGGGTCACATAAGACACCGTTGCTTGCGTCAATCGGTCAGTGTCGTCTGCGACAACCCCAAGCCCCGTAGTGCTGTGCAGCTAAACCAAAGCATGCTGTGCGCAGTACGAACAGCAGAACGCATCAGTACTTCTATGTTTACATGTGCTTTCGTAACTTCCACTGTTTGTCCCATCATTCTTATTGCTTTGTAAAGAATGTGCCCTAAATTTAAGCGCACATCGCTCGTTCGTCTAGTTTGTAAGCTCTACCTAATTTGCGTCTGCTTCTGCCAGCCTCCGCCAATCGCAGAGCTTAGCCCATGTGACATCACAGGTTCTGTTGCGGGAAATGAGCTGGTGGGTCGCATGACCATTCCTGTTTTTCCTAATTATGTAGCTTATTTGAGCGAAGTTTACGTTAAAAGTGGTGTCAGTATGATTCTAACGAGACAATCTTTTGAATGAACCAAACTTGTGTTTTCTCTTCATGGCTCCTTTAAAAAGTTATCCGTTTATGGTGTACGTGGAATTGCCCTTGAACAATCCTATTTGCACCACCGTTACCAAGC
>NW_027526203.1:174074119-174136985 GCF_048455015.1 Haemaphysalis longicornis
CGTGTTTAGAAGGAGACAGCCTTCTGCGGTTTTATTATTCAGACCTTGGCCTCCCGTTCTTATTTTGTTCGATGATGGGGGATGGAAACCGCATAGAAAGAACACTCTTTATAACTGCTTTGAAGCGATACGTCGCTCAATGCGAAGACGGATACAAGCAGAAGAGCTGAGAGAAGGCCGGCACAAAACAGGGAGTTACGTATAGAGCACAGGGTGGTTGGAACTTCAATTTCTTGTCTGAAACACTTCTAAGCAGCTTTCACTGTGGAATAACCATTTCGGCGAAGATATCGGCCTCAAATAATCCTTGCGAGTATGCGTAATCACAGGAAATCGCCTCAATCCAGTATTGTCGAAACTCACACATTGATTGATTGTGGTGTTTAACGCGCCGACGCAACGCAGGCGATGAGGCGCGCCGAAGTGGAGGGCTCCGGATTAATTTTGACCACCTGGGGATCTTTAACGTGCGCCGAAATCTCGAACACACGGGCGTTTTTGCTTTTCGCCTCCATCAGAAAAGCGGCCGCCGCGGCCGGGAATCGAACCCGCGAGCTCGTGCTCAGCCGCGCAACGCCTTAGCCACTGAGCCACCGCGGCGGGTAACTCTCACACATGATCCGGTGTTTCGTTATACATCAGCTGAAACTAGACCGCGCTCTTTCATGTTTGATTTATTTCATTGTACTTTTTGTGTGTCAAATTCATTGTGGGCATACATCTATGTGCATCGACAGTTTTCTTAATTAGAATGGTGCACCCGTATAGCGGTCCGCCACACGACTGCAGAAGAGTCAACAGCGCTTATTTACTCAGAACACTATACAACTGTGCCCTTTATCTTATCTTTAGAATGCCTAGCGTACAACGAAGTTTTAACACTCTTTGGATCCGAACTTTCAAGTGTGCACGGACCTGTTTGTGGGACGGGCGTGGTTTCTGAAAAACAACCACAACAACAAAAAAACTGCAGTTCTCTAACAGCAAGAGACCACAGCGCGCTACACCCGTTAGACAACCACGTGGATTCTTGCTAATTGTTAGCAATGGTTTGTTCACGCAATGGCTGCGAGAACGTTGGAAAGTCTAGCCGTACTTTCGTGCGTTGTCGAATGCATGGGCTTCTGTTACAGCATGCATGGCCCTGGTAGACGGGCATAAAATCGGTTATTACATGCGTCACTATAAATAGTGAATATCATGTTTCACTGATAACAGCAACTGTATTGATTGATTGTAGGGTTTAGCGCGCCGACGCAACGCAGGCGATGAGGCGCGCCGTAGTGGAAGGCTCCGGATTAATTTTGACCACCCGGGAATCTTTAACGTGCGCCGAAATCTCGTACACACGGGCGTTTTTGCTTTTCGCCTTCATCATAAAAGCGGCTGCCGCGGCCGGTAATCGAACCCGCGACCTCGTGCTCAGCAGCGCAACGCCTTAGCCACTGAGCCACCGCGGCGGGTAACAGCAACTTTATAACTGTTCCGAATTTAACATGATTTAATGCAGTACATAACTGCTGTACATAACTCATGCTACATAAATGCTGCTCATAAGTGCCCATCGCAGTTTAAAACGAATGACCAGACCCCGCTACTTGGTGCCACTTCGGCAGCCACACGGCGTCCGCGAGAACAGCTGCAAAAGGAGTCGTAACGCGAGTTTCTTGCAACAAAGTTACAGCATGCGTCTGTACGCTAAAATTAAAGTACAAACGGTACCAAATTTTACTACGTTAGTTAGCCCAGCAGGATGCTGAATCTAAATTTGACAACGGCAGCAATTCAGTATCGCGTCCAATTGTTCACGGGTCAACGCGATCAGGAATACCCCACCGTCCAACCTGGCATAGCCCGAGGATGAAAACTCCATCGAGAAGCGAGGGCGAAAAGGCTGGAATCTCGTATTTAGAATTTCGTATTGTCAAGTCCGTACGCCACCGAGAGCAAGGTTGCGCGGTAGAGCAGGCGGAAATGGGTGGGGGTGACAGAGTGGCCGATGCCAGCACAGCGGCCGACCTCATTTTCGCCACCTAATGCCAGTGCACGCTTCCGTGTAGCGTTCGCGACGCACGAGGTGGGCGCGACGCGCTCTCGCAGCAGCACGCCCGCGACACGCACGCACCGCGGCCCGCAGCCCCAGTGGCGGCACGGGGCGCGTGTGAGCGAGGAGCGGCGCAGAAGCAGCTTTCTCGCTCCTCTGTGCGGGGCAAGGCCGCATCGTTGGCCAGATGAAGGCTAGGTGGAGAAGAAAGCGCGCCGCACCTCCGTTGAGCCCCGCGGCACGTCGGCCGCAGCCAAGAACAAACACAGGGGGCGTGTCGGTATGCATACATGTAGGCACACAGCCGTAACACGGATATGCATACCTGCGCGGCAAGACATTTCTCGCAGCTGGAGCTGGCAGTCTCCTGTAGACGAGCAGTCTTCGCCTATCGCAGCACGGGGGGGACTGATGGCGAAGGCGTAAAAGCAGTAGCCTTCGCGGTGTGAATGTCGATGAAACAGCAAGCGAACAATCGATGCCTGCCTACAGGATTCTGAGAGGGACCATTCAATTAGGGCGATTAATTAGGACTGCTAGATGTCATGCGTTTTTACTAATTCTGTAGATTAGATTAAATAAGGCGTACGATGGACATTTGGTCGTTCACGGGTACGAACTGGAAGCGAACAAGTAGCGAGCTGGTCACAATTATTTCAGCTGTGGGTCTCCGTAAGGAACACTCATTTCATCGGTGGGCGTTCTTCACACAACGAGCTCAATACATGAACCCGTCACGAGGTCGCAGGGTTCTTAACGGGCTGTACGCTTTGTCATTGGTACTAATGATCCTTACAAGTCCCATAACGTAATCTGCTTAATAAATAAAGACGTGGCACCTATACGCGTATAAAACCGAAGACGGTGCTCCCTTTGAAGGTCATAAACAGCCTTTAGCAGTGGAGTCTGTCACTTATCTTGCTCCTTTTCCCGAAAGACGAGCGCTGATTTGATTGATTGATTGATTGATTGATTGATTGATTGATTGATTGATTGATTGATTGATTGATTGATTGATTGATTGATTGATTGATTGATTGATTGATTGATTGATTGTAGGGTTTAACGCGCCGACGCAACGCAGGCGATGAGGCGCGCCGTAGCGGAGGGCTCCGGATTAATTTTGACCATGGGGATCTTCAACGCGCGCCGAAATCTCGTACACACGGGCGTTTTTGCTTTTCGCCTCCATCAGAAAAGGAGCAGCCACGGCCGGGAATTGAACGAAAGACGAGCGCTACGTTTGCGCAGCTTAATACCAGTTTTCAATCACAACCAAGTTTAATTCATTGCTAAAAGTCTGGATATTGCCACCAAGCGTTAGTGGTGTCTAAATTTTATGTTCTATGTTCCCATTTCGGATATTGATTCGTCTCACCGTAGCTGTTACGCCCTGATCACGCAGGCCTTAGAGCTGGCCAGACTCCGTTTCGTGTCGCACATCGAATGCAGAGATAACGCCTTGTGATGCATCCAAACTTTCGCGAGGATCGACTAATTTGCAGATCACCATCCTTGTTCTGGTTCAGCAGGTTTTTGTTTCTTTACTGCGAAGTAAATTCCTTGTTTTCTAATTTCTACCTCCAACGCTTTCAATAAACTATCCAATGAGAAAAACTGACTTTGCCACTGGGGTAGCTTCGTCTAGAGTTCCAACGATCAAGAAGCTTGTGACGACAGCGTTCTGTGACGTCTTTTCTCCTTTTCGTCCTTGTTTTTATGGGCTATGAAGTTCTACGAGACAAGGTCTGAAGTTTCGTAATAATAGGGCAGGTAAGGGTGGGAATACAGCTACGGTGCGGACCCTGTTTGGAGCCTGATCATGTTTGGGGAAATTAGTTTAGATAAATCCATGCGACAAAGAAAAAAAAGACATTTTCAAACGTCGGCCAAGTTCAGCCCCCGGAAACTTCCAGAAACTTCTAGACTCTCAGACGAGTAGAACGAGAGCCACTAAAATAAAAAGCCTTTATTTAGTGACACTAGGTAGAACGGTTGACCACTGCACAGCCACCATCTACAGTTCCTATCCTTCCTCTTAAACGTGATTGTCACACCACAGGTAACAATTTAGGTATGACAGCTAGAGCTCTACAGCGTCGACACTTACCGTCGCCAGGTTTACATGAGATGCCTGGTGCAGGGGTCGTGCTCTCGGCTACGCCTTCACAAATCTGCCATTGCATTGCGCGAGCTAATGAAGCATGCCACAGTAAATTGCTGCGCACAAATTGCTGAGCGCGGCTAGTTTACCAGATACAGCCAAGGTTTACCTATTTTCAAGCTTGGGATTGCTTTTGGTGCAGTTCTGGGCTCAGCCGTTAGGGTTCAGGATGGGCATGCTTTCTTCGTCATTCGCAGAAGCGAGAAACAGAAGTACATTTCATCGATGCTAAATGGTACATTCCTTCACTTAATATCACCTACCTGTATTTAGTGCAGGCCACTTACTTCCACTTAAAGAAAACTTCGCTCATGAGGCAACCTTCTCTCTCTGATTTCATCGTTTTAGTTCTGTGGACATGCAGCGAATATCGACAACTCTGCCCTTGCGCGGCTTCAGTGATGAGGTTCGTGGCGTTACCCGGCTCCAGACAACCCAAACCATCCTCAAGCTGTGTTGGGCCCAAATAACCACCTTTTCTGCTCATAAATAAATTCTGCAGAATCACTTCGGCGCACTCTCATCGGTTTTAACAGAAGAGTACAAACTGTTGTCATAGAAAAGATATCGATGAGGTGGCTAACCCAAATGCTCACTCCTCCTGCACTTCCGCCCCCTCCTGCTTAGCCATACGAATATGCCCATGTACACCCACAGGTAGGCGGTATCAAGCTGTCCGTTTGCCTCCCTGCCAAGGGGTCTTTTAGGTAAGGACACCATCGCCCCAGCTCACATACAGTCTCGCCCCAGTGCGCATGCCAGGCATGCTTCAGGAAATGAGGAAAGCCTGACTGCGTTCTTTACCGTCACTTGCGCAAGCTGGCCACCGGCCACGTAACGGAAGCGGGAGTTCGCACGGCTCCCGTATTTATGTATAGCAGGTATGCGTGCGTGCCGACGGCATCGCGGAAAACAGTTACACAACAGTTTTGCTGGCTGCGGTGGCAACGCCGAGCATAATGCGGACGCAGAAGCGCTCGCCAGGCGTAAACAAACGGGCTAAATGTGGCACGAGAACGGCTATTTAGGGCTGCTATCCCGCGCACGACTATTATGGCGAAAGCCTCAATTACGCCCTGACAGGGGACTCGAGGTACGCACAAACTGTCGCGTATGTAGCCTCGCTTGTAGGTTTTGTTATTGTCAGCTTCTGATAAAGAGAGAGGGGGAGACGGTCGGCTGAGAATAGAGACGGGTTTTTTGGCTGCAGAACCGAACGGTGTGTCCCGTTGGCTTTTAATACAGGAATCCTGCCAGCGTCACTTGCCGGCTGCTTACGGTGTGCTGATGTATTAGCGGTAATTGGCCGGGTCGTCTTAGCGCTAGTAGTCATTTACTTATTTGTTATTGCGAAAGCGTTAAATGGCTCATTGAACAGACCAGCCGCCGACAGGCGTCTGTAGCACCGAAACGGCTCCTAGAATGGCCGACGACGCAAAGAGAACAAGCGTAAAGTGATTGAGTTGAAAAGAAAAGACACGTCCACCTCCCCTCGCGGGAACCCTGGTGTGATGCGACGCTGAGGGGGGTCCAAGCGCAAGCGGAGAGCAACCGTCGACCGAAAGGCCGCCGGAGAGCGGCACACCGGTTATATGCGCAGCGCGCCCGAAGGAGAGGAGACCGCGGAAGAGACAGTACTGCACATGCGCCGGCGCCAGCGTGTCTGCCGCGGCTATGACGCAACACAATCCAACACAATCCACTTTAATCCAATCCAATCCAATCCAATCCAAGCCAAGCCAATCCATTCGAATCCAATCCAATGCCCCTCGCGAGAGAGGGGCATCGGAGAGGAGAGGGGGTGAGCGGCGGAGAGCGCAGCTCGCGCGGCGAGGAGAATGGGGGAGGGGCGGACGACAACAACGCCGACGACGCTGCATGGACAAGGCGAGTGAACGAGATGCAGTCACATCTCAAATTTGAAGAACTGGGCACTGGATGGGAATCGATCACAGGGCCTCCGCAATGCTAGTCGAGCACGCATTTCCGACATCACTACAGCTCGATCTGTGACTACAAAAGGCGGACGCAATGAATGCACAGAGGCCCACCAACTAGCCCACTGTCAAACTTTTCTGGCCTTCGACTTTGAAAACGCAGCTCGGCGTGCAATGAATTTGACGTTGCTTGGCCCGTCATTAGATTAGGCTCATCATTAAGGTATCCACACGTTAAAACTTTTTGAGGGCAGGGCCGGCCGTCGCGTACAGATGCGGGCCACCCGCACCCACAAATGTTGTACGGCACCTGTGGCCGACGGGCCAGGGCCGTGGAGAAAGGAGACGCAGACGCAGTGCTGGCGTTCGAGCCTGGAGGCCCATTTCGTTCGCTTCTTCCTCAGACCACACAACAGCCTACCGATGACGATGGTGCTGTTGCGGATGCTGCTACGAACTCAACCAGTGGGCACTGCAACATACTCACTCCTTTGGATTGGCCAGTGACGATGACAGCTACAGCCAGAAGCTCACGGCCATTCCTCATATTCCCCTTTTGATGGGGCGTGCACAAACCCACCCACAATTCCCACGTAACCACTCAAGAAGACTGGCCAGGGACGATGACAGCTGTCGTCAGAAGCGCACGGCCGGTTCACTAATCCCCATTAGGCTGCGACGTCAACACAACCAACAAAAGTTTTCTCATATCCACTCAGTGGGATTGGTAAGCGAGAACTATAGCTCTTGTCAGAGAGAGAGAGAATACACGCTATTTAGCGACCCAAGTCTGAGCCGCGACGTTAGTATGCGTATTCAGAGAAGGAGGTGTTCCGCGGTCCTTCGTAGAAGGCGGGGCACCGTATCCCACATTTCTTGCCCTATCGATGCCCTCTGTTAACCCATGACGTGAGACGCTCAAAATGCTTCCCATCGCTGGAGCAGCCCTGGGAGAGATCCCTTCTGATTACTCCTCTTTGTAACGGTATAAATTGTAAAGAGGCGCCTGGGATGGTGTGAATAGGAAGCTTCAAAGTGTGGATCGTTCGCCACTATGCGTCCAAAACGACAACTTTAAGGAGCGACGAGACGCAGACGGTGCCGTGCCCGGCGTTTACAGATCAAATGAGCGTATAAACAAATCTCTGGCTGGAGTTCCATGAACACTAAACGGACGTTCTAACGCAGTTCACTAAACGGAGATGAGTACATTGATTGGTTGATTGTGGGGTTTAACGCGCCGACGCAACGCAGGCGATGAGGCGCGCCGTAGTGGAGGGCTCCGGATTAATTTTGACCACCTGGGGATCTTTACCGTGCGCCGAAATCTCGTACACACGAGCGTTTTTGCTTTTCGCCTCCATCAGAAAAGCGGCCGCCGCGGCCGGGAATCGAACCCGCGACCTCGTGCTCAGCAGCGCAACGCCTTAGCCACTGAGCCACCGCGGCGGGTGGAGATGAGTACAAACCAGCTTCGAGGAAGGAAGGTGCAAGTGCTCGGAGAAATCCGAAAGAGAAAAAAGGGGATGCATACCAAGAATGAGTGAGGTGGTGTTTGAAAACGTGCGGAAACGCCCGCTCCATGAATTCCCAAACAGCCCTCCTCCTCCTCCTCCTCCTCCTCCTCCTCCTCCTCCTCCTCCTCCTCCTCCTCTCTCTCTCTCTCTCTCTCTCTCTCTCTCTCACACACACACACACGCACACACACACACACAGACACACATACACACACACGCACGCACGAACGCACGCATGCACGCACGCACGCACACATTTTTGAGTCCGATTGCATGCTGCGCATCGACACTGACCAGGTTTATTTGACTGCAAAGATGGGTAACTCTGGTGCGTTGTTGCGAAGCAAACCAGCGGGTATAGAGTGTTCTACTGAAAAGAGGGGGTCACACACACACACACACACACACACACACACACACACGCACACGCACACGCACACGCACACACACACACCCGCACCCGCACCCGCACGCGCACCCGCACGCACGCACGTACGCACACACACGCACGCACGCACGCACGCACGCACACAGACAGACAGACAGACAGACAGACAGACAGACTACAAGGGCATCTGAGCCCTTCTTATGAGTTGTGAATGCGAAAGATTTAATGCTCCATTGTGTGCTGCAGGGCGCTCTGCTCCGCATTTACACGTCGCTCTGAGCATGCCCGCGTGATCCTTTTGCTTGTGTTTTATTTCTTCGTGCAGGCGATTTGGAAAGCATCGCAGCCAATGGGACTTCGGAGCCACGTATAGATGCCGATGCCGGATTTCTCAGCCAGAGGTCTATTCAGGGCTTTCGCGTTTAAATGTGGAATATTCTAATAGAGATGACCCAAGGTTGAGACAGGCTACAGTGGGCAGCGAAAAGTACCGATAAGCCGGAAACAGACTGCGGCGCCCAAGGCAGCAGCGCTTCCACTGTGTATTGAAGCAGCAATACAATTGGTCGATATGAGGTTGTAAATCTGCGGAAACTTTCTGGACTAGCGATATCGACGTGTTTGGGAGGGAGGATGCTACCACGGTTTAAATGTCGTCCGCAGTCTGGCCCGAAAAGTTCCTGTAAAGGATGGTTCACTGCACGCGTGCCCATGGTGAGGGGAAGCCAACTTCATGAAGACGCGCAAGATGGAAAGTGGTGTGTGCCTGTGTGGGCGAGGAGGGGGGCGGGGGGCGGAGGGGAAGTGAGCGTGTGAGTGGTGTGTGCGCGCTTGTGTATAATTTGAAACCAAATATAATTTCTTGGAGTAAAGAGATATACGGAGGGTAAGTGTGACGACGAGACGCGTTGGTATGTGCCCCCGTTCAACAGCGATTTGTTAGCATTTCCGTTCTCCCATTTCTGCACTAGTGCTGGGCACTGCATGCCCGCTTGGAAATTTTTTATATGTTTACTGCCTAATTCGACAACAACCTCCAATGATGCTCACATACATACATATAGTATTTCCTAACAGTGAACAAAGCGCGACATATAACCCCGCATGCTGTCAGACTGGGAACACACTGCATTTTACAGCGATAACCCACAGTGTTTCCCACCGCTATGGCTCAGAGGTCCAGACCCTGCGCTACTGATTGTGAGGTTCAAAACGAATGGTGCGGGTTTAGCACACCGAAACTACCTGTGCGTTATGAGGCGCATCGTAGTGGAGAGCTACACTAGTTTAGAGTACGCGAGAATCTTTACCGTGTTCCAAAATGTCGTCGACAAACTAGAGTTTTAAATGCATAGCATTTTAGTAACTCACAATGTCACGCGGCGTTGGCGTGCGCTGTCGTAGTCCGCATGCGCGCCTTGTCGTAGTCCGCATGCGCGCCCTGTCGTAGTCCGCAGGCGCGCCTTGTCGTAGTCCGCAGCCAGGAAGAAATAACAGTTTCCGGCGCCCGGTTTCGAACCCATGACGCCGCGGGCGGAACGCAAGGTGCCCGGCGCACAACCGACCGAGCCACGAAACCGACACAGATTTCAATGCACCGAACGCGCCTTATATCCTTCACTCATTTCTCGTTTGTTTCGAAAGCGCCACAAGTTGTCCCGCGCTTCCAAAAGATGGCGACACGGGTCCCGCGATCAAGAGATACGACTTGCCGGCGCACCCCCTCGGAAATGCTGTGCATTTGATCGTGCCCCTCGCGAGGGGGATGTCTTTTTTTGCTGCAGCTGTCACCTTCCAAATGATATTTGTTTCACTCCACCACTAGAAGAACAGTAATTGTGGGCGTAAATAGAATCCACGACTTGGTACTCCGTAGGGCCAGGTCTTCTTTGTCACTGTACCACTACCGTTAGTTTCATCTAGGTGGTAGCGGTTTGGACTCCCGGTCACACTGGCGGTTTTTTTCTGCTGAGCTTTTGTTGCTGGCCGTAATGTGTGCGGTGTGCGGCGTCATTAAGAAATCCCGGGGCATACTTACTCCCGCCGTGTACACGTCAGAACGTGCCTCACGAGGAACTTCCCGTGTCGTCCAGGCTTGAGCGTGGCGTGGCGCTCGTGAAAAGATACCAAACATTGTTCACGTGCGTCCGCGCCTCAAGGGGGAGCACAAGACAGCTCGCGCTACAGATTCCCAGTTCGCGAAGCCGGTTGTTGCCGGTTCTAGCGCATGCTGACGCGTTTCACTTTGGGAGAAATGCGAAAGCCTGCGTGCAAAACGATCCGGGCCCGCCAGTCATACATGAGGAAGACGACGATATAGATGAATATGATGGTGACTACTACTACCACAGTGTAAAGCGACGACGGAACATGTAAATAAACAACGATTTCAAACCTAATTCAGTGCGTGGTGGTGTGTCCTTCAGTGCTTACATACAAATAAACCCTCCAGTTTCGCTATGGTTCAAGCCTTACGCGACTTCGTGCAAGCTTCGCCAATTTTTTCCAATACAAAAATTTCAGTGTGTGAGAGATTCCGGCGTACGTGACTGGTCCCCAGAACGCTTAAATGTTTGCGTATACCCCAACACTACTGTGCGCTCATAGGCTAAAGGTAGGTCAGGTGCGTGAAACTCTCATTTGAACGTTTTATACTTTCGACGTTGAATGTTATACGCCATCCGTTAGGCGCACACGAGATGGAGATGCCGTCGATGTCAGGTGAAGCTAAGAGTCTTCGGAAATGGCTACAACTACTTTATTCGAATATACTTATTATACCCAGTTGCTAGATGCGTTTCTCAAAACAAATTATACAAAATTTTCCCGGTAGAAGAGCGCATGCGTTTTTTTTTTTCGTTTATTGTTAGATAGTTTACAAAAGCAGTTGTAATAAACATTTGTAAGTTTTCGTTCACTCAGGTATATGGCCCCAACTATAGGGAATAAAGGCCCGGAGATGGCTCTCCCTAGCGTGCTAGTACACTTGTCTTAAATAAGATTAGGCCGCATTTGACAGCTAAGACGATTCCACCATCGTACCGGGTTTCGCCCCACTTATTCTGGCCACGCAATTTTAAAGCAACTGCCGTGACGCAAGGCATTCGGGAATACAACTGCCAAACGAGTTGTGGTTCAAATCTTCCAAAATAAATAACAAATTGCTAAGGTTGCTATGAGGGGGAGAACAATATCGTCACGGAGTAAGAACAAAGCGAGGCGATCGCTGAAAATTAACGTTTATTGAAGCGCACTTGGCGCTCTGCAATAAACAAGAAGAAAACGCAAGCGGCCATCCTGCAACAAATAAGAGGCATGCACAGTCGAGCGCCGTTAAATCCAATTCCGCGCCGTTTTCCCGCGAGCATTTATCCCTTAGCACTCTTCTTTCCGGAACCATCGAATTAGATGGAGAACATTGTCGATCAAAGAAGAAAAGTCTGGGTTAGAGACGACAGGGTGAAACCTTTTCCCTGTCAAACAAGATTGCCCGGCGCGGCACATGACACAAAGAGCAAACGCGCGTTCAACTCGAAGGAAAAGATAGCAGGGCGTGGCTGGAGCCGCTGGTAACAGAACATAAACAACACACGTTCGCGACAATATTATTGCTGTGAGACGACAGCTGGAATCAAATCAACTACAATGGTTACAGCAGCGCAGTCAGCGAAACGGTGGCTGCCTCCAATATCCAGAACCAAGCGTCTTTAAACTGTTGTTCGTGTCACGAACCTTCCACCAGCAGCAGCAAGCTTATCGTCGATGCCCCAAAAACACTCTTCGCCATTATGCTCTAATTTCTGCAATGCCGCCATACTGCGCTTCCAAAAATGACCGAGACATCGGAAGCGGGTCACCGCAGCATTTGAACACGCGCACAAAACGACCTGTCACTCCATTGCATCAGTCCGCCGGCGGACCGGTGTCTCCTTTCCCGAGACTTCATTGCGGGAGTCATTTTTCACACCCTTCGGGCCTCGCACAAAGCGGGGTCGCGGAAAACTCGCAGCGCGGTTTTGACCAGCCGCTTCGTCCCCCGCCAGCTGACGCATTGATGGAGACGCTAGCACGCGGCTGACGTGAAGCGCCCATTAGTCTGCCAGTCGTCGGTAGCGAAGGCCTGCCTTCACAGCAAAAGCCGCGGAACAACAGCGCCGTGGCCTGCTTGTCACGCCGATTGTTGGGCACGCGAAAAAAATACCGCAAAGAGAAAATTGGCCGCGCGAGTGGCACAAAACTACACAAGAAGGAGAAGAAGTTGCGCGCGGGGTGTTACGCAGTAGGCCCCGCAGCGGGCAAGCGTGTCGCCCGCGGGGGGTTGTAGTATACGCGAACGGCGGATACCGAAATAGCCGCCTTCACGCTACCGGGTTGTTGCTACAGAAACGGCAGCTAGCGGAAAGTGAACGGCGCCGGCCGGGTTCGAGGAAGTCTTCAACGTCGAGCACGCCGCGGTGACGCCGCCGATTGCCTATACATCATCGGCTTTGTTGGCGCCTGCCTTCCTGCCCGCCTGACTGACTGCCTTACAAGCCGGGAAACGTTTCTGCTCAATTACCATCCCCGGGGAGCGTGACAAATTGTCGCGACCAAGGATACGGCCACACGAGCGTGTACAGTTAACTTTGTCTCGCGCGTTTCGAATGCGAAAGCGTTTCATGAGGTTGCGACGTCACGGCCGCGTTAGGATGTACGACTAGCGTATGCCACAAACGGAGCCGCCTTTTTTTTTTTGGGGGGGGGGGGGGGGGAGGTGGGAGGGAGGGGTCTTTCTACTTATGCTTCCTGTCCCCCTTAGAGCTGAGATATTTCTATAAATTGATCGGAAACACACTACACGCTCGCGTTCACGCGCTTGAACAACACTGACCCGAATGTAACATCCGCAGCCTTTTTTTTTTTTTTTAACGCGAAATAATGTCATTGCATCGGAGCTCCATCGCAGCATTACGATGGGCCACAACGAAAATGTTCCGAAGCCGCTATATGCCGCAAAAAATTAACATCCGCGGAACGGCCGTCATCAACACATAATTGACGAATTTTCATTACCGTGCGTCACGCGAATGAGCTTTTTGCCATTTGTTATCCAGTGACGGCACATCATCGGCGAAAAACAGGTACCTGAAGAGTGCATTCAAGGCGGCGTACGCCTGGAATGTGTACCGCGTGTACGTCCTAAGAATTTAATAACGAATGACAATCCAACGAAGCGATCTTAACAGCAATCCAACCACAGTAATGCCAGAGTCCTTCAATGTAAAGCATTGAAGGACTCTGGTAATGCTTACGCCTTTCACGGAACTGCGAGTCGTTATATCGTTGCGGGTCAGTGGCTATTTTAAAAAACGTCCCCATTCACCTGATGGCAATCCCGTGATTCAACCTCACCACAAAGCACTATTATTGATCAATGCATGTCACCAACAAAGTTAATTCGGCGAACGACAGCGGCGATCATACTTCACTAAAAAAATGTTGGCCTCGTATCTGCTCGCGTCCCTGCAACTGTCGTCGAAAGACGATAGTCTTCTTCCATCCCTGCCCAGTAACTGCCTCTCCTGTCTCATCCGCCCACTTCTCACCCAGTTCCCCTCCTGTCTCGGTCCGCCCATCGGATGTTCTCTGAATTTCCCGCGTTGGGACTGTCTTGGCGCTCGAACCACGAGTGCGAGGCTTCGTCGCGAACCTTTTCTGTATTTTGTGGTTAAAACATTGTTTTCAAGGCGTATGGCAAATCCAGCATGCATACATCTTTATATAAAAGAACACTACAAGTACCAGTTTTGTACTGCTGTTTTACTTAAATATGCCTAATGTTGTCTTTTTGCTGAGCAACGTTGACAAATATGAAGCATATTTCTAGATTTAGTAGATTAAAAATGTTTTGGTTGTATAAACATCTCGTTTAACAAATCCTTTAACTTTTGTCCGGCCAGCTGAATCGAGGGACAGACAGGCATACATACATACATACATACATACATACATACATACATACATACATACATACATACATACATACATACATACATACATACATACATACATACATACATACATACATACATACATACATACATACATACATACATTGATTGATTGATTGATTGATTGATTGATTGATTCACTGATTGATTGTTTCATTGATTGATTGTGGGGTTTGACGCGCCGACGCTTCACAGGCGATGAGGCGCGCCGTAGTGGAGGGCTCCGGATTAATTCTGACCACCTGGGATCTTTAACGGGCGCCGAAATCTTGAACACACGACCGTTTTTGCTTTTCGCATCCATCAGAAAAGCGGCAGCCGCGGCAGGGAATCTAACCCGCGTCCTCATGCTCAGGAGCACAACGCCTTAGCCACTGAGCCACCGCGGCGTGTACATACATACATACACACGAACAGGCCAAAGTTTCAGCGTTTGAGTAGCCCAAGGAAGATCTTTAAAATGCGATCTTCGCTGTTGCACTGCGCAACGAAGAACACATCCCGCTTGCACTGCGTGATGCCACAGCGCAGAACGAACTCTTGATTCGAATCGTATGCTTGGCATCTTCAATCGAGTGCATTGGGGAGAAGCTGAACCCCAGGATTGCTTTCGATTGCGGCGCGTGCGCTAATTTTCTTGGCAGGCATACCACGCGTGTAAGAAGTCCACGTTTGTACACGTGGGCTGAGTTTGTTTATAGGACAGATAGGAACGAAGGCATCCCTGTTCTCAAAACTCGAGTGCGCTCTTCATGGGGTCAGCAGATGTTACGCAGTGCTGGTGGACGGAAGTCCATCGAGTTAGTTTGTGGCGTCTGTTTAGCAAATTGCTATCCTCTAACTTCGCTTCAATGAATTCGGAAGGCAGCCACTCCCGCTAGCATGATGGTGTAAATGGGATGGAAATGGGAATGTAATGAAAGTGTCAATAGACTCGTGCCGCGCTTCAAGCGTAACTTGACCAGCGCGTCTAGCCGCTGAAAAGACTACATGAGCGAGGAGAGTAACATGCGTGGTGGCGGTCTGGACTTGTTTGATGCGGGAAATCACACGTCCGGAGCTACGCGAGCCACTCTGGGGTCTGGAAGAAGTGGCGTCGGCATTGAAAGCGTGCTAATGCAGCGTTCTTCGAGAAATTTTCGATATACGTGGAAATTTAGCGATTTATGTGTTTCAAGACTACTTCTGTACAGTTTCAAGAATATGGTTCAGTAGTTTATATGTTGGTTAACTGCAGGTACTCGCAACGATCCCAGGGAGTGCATTCCACCTGCTAGAACGCGCCATTCTACCGTGGATCTGAACGAAGGAAAAAAGAAAGAAAATACAAAGGTATCCGAACTACTCTTTTGTGCGAATTGCAGAAATCTGCCGCCGATACCGCGGAAAATTATTTTCATGCGATCTTTTCACGAATTTATAAGGCGCACTGTGGTTCCCGTTTCTTTAATCTCGCGAATTCACGCCCGCAGAAAACAGGGGACCTGTTGGTATCATGAATGAACCAACAGTTTTCCACTAGCTGCAAGCAGAGATGGATCCAGGATTTCTCCAGAGGAGGGGGGGAGGGGGTTCATCGTGTCAAGGTTGGTAATTACGATGTTGGCGATGATGATAGTAATATGCCTTATTTTTCAAAGTATACCAATTTTCCTACTGCTGAATCTTATTACACGAAATGGGGGAATACTGTAAGCACAAGCTCATGATGGTTTACCGGAAATTACGTTTTAGAAAGGCCGCGGCGGCCACTTTTTCTGGTCGAGGTAGAAAACGAAATGACCCGTGCGCCAAGATTTCGGAGCAGGTTAAAGATCCCAGGTGGCCGATATTTTTCAGGAGCTCTCCACTACGGCGCGCCTCATAGCCCAGGTGTAGCTTCGGTAAGTAAGAACCCCAAAATGAAAAAAAATTAACGTTGGAGAAAGGACCCTGCGCAACACCCCCAAGTTCTTGGCCCCCTTCCCTGACAGTATATAAATGTGCTCTCTGAAAGCACAATTCGTAAGTTTCGCTGATGGGCAGTTAAGTACGACCATTACACAGTGCAAAGATATAACGAAAAGTATTCAGGCAACAAACAGCGAAGCGCAAGTAACGGGGAGTGAAACCGTAAGGTATTAATACTAACGTTAAAGTTCACCAAGTTGTGTGGGGCCTTGTTTATGGGTATAATATTTTCAAGTACCTGACCACTAAAGACGGAGAGTAGCTAATGCGACATCACCGTTATTAACGTTGATACTCCGTTTGTACATCTGTTTGAACTCTTGCAAATGCCGTATTCTTGCTGATATCAACATGTCGCAAATGTTGGAATCCACCATGTCTTCAGTTGGTTGCATCTTTCAAAAGTAATGCATTAACGCATACAAAAAGGATAACGCATATATTTCATTCGAAAGAACTTTCCACAGCACAGCTTTCGGAATAACCAATTGTTCTGCTATTCTACTATAGTTAAACTTACCACACGAACTGTCGAATATGCGGTGGCGCTCGATAGCTGAATTACAGCCGGCAGTAATTCAGCTATCGAGTGAGTGAAAAACTTTATTAAACAATGGCCTCTCGTTTAATAAAGTTTTTCACTCACTCGATAGCTCAATTACTGCCGGCTGCCCCCATAAAGCAGTGCTTGCTCACGAGACATTACAGAAACAGCATTATTTAGTTTTTTTTTCTTTCGGTATAGCGCTAACGTGCAGCTTGGTTCATTCTCGTAATTGAAACGCATGCATGCACGTCTCCAACGGAAAGAAACTTATCCTAAGAGTAGAATAGTCGAAATGCATCGATAAGCCCGATTTACATGCCAGGGCACGTTTTCACTCTTTCCGGGTTTTCAGAACAGCACCGTGTCACACTTGATTTGGCGCGAAATTCAAACGGGCCCATTCGCTCGTGGCCACTGATTTGTGCATCTTCGTTCTTCACGCTCCGGTCGCCTGTATGAGGATAAAAGTGTGTATGTGTGGTGGTGGGGTTGCCGATGAAATTTCCGCAGCTCCAGCTGCGGCAATTTCTGTGCGGAGTTAAGGCTGCGAAACTGGGCTGTGATCAAGAAACAGGCTGCAGCAGTGCCCGCATTTGGCAGCACCGTAAAAGCAGTGAGCGTACGTTGAATGCGCCAGGGGTTTCCGTTTTTGCAGTCTTACACGATAAGAAGGATTAAGCAAAGGCAAGGAAATGCCGTATATAAACTATAAGCTACAACTTGGCGTGTACAACCGCAAACCTCGTTATATTGAATTAGAATCAGGGCAGTAAATTAGTTCGTTATACCTGATATTTGTTGTAACAATAGAGGTAAAAATCGGCTGTATCAAATCTACAATCTGGCTCGCGCAAAAATCCTAGATACAAAAAAGCATTATTCTTGGGTTCAAGCCCATTATAAATTAGATAATCCTAGTCTGTCTCATTGTCACCTTTCAAACTAAATCGACCGGAACATGAGAATGTGAAATTGCAGTTCGTTTGACAAAACAGGTCTGCGTTCTTATTTAAAGAAGGATGTGATCCTTGTCTGGTGGCTTTTCGCAGCATTGAGCAAGATGAAGATTTTCACAGTGCCCACGCACGAAAGGGCCTTCTCTACTCCTGCAGTTTTTCAAGCTGTTAAAAAATGGTTATGTTCCATTTTTTTATTTTGCTTTTATAATGCTACCTTTCGAGTTTACAGCCTCGCGCGAACCAAATATCTCTTCGTTACAGCCGATATCGCGTTCGGCTCTCGCGGTTTCGGTTCCGTTATAAAAAGAATAAGTGAAAGTGAAGCGTCACATATTAAATTTCGCATTTAGTTTGCTGTAGCCGATAATTCGTTATATCAGTGTTTGTTATAACGAGGTTCGACTATATTTCTTACCCTTCCGCAATGTTATTGAGGGGATGTGGTGCAAGTAAAAGCGAAGCGAAATATAATCCAGCTATATTCTGCGATCACTTACCTTAAAGGGGTATCAGCGGCAAATACAGCCTAGAACATATTTAAATTCAATTTTAAAGTGCGCGAAACGCAACCGAGCAGCCAGAAGAGGACCTCGCGCAATCGAAATTCCCTGGATATTTTGTAAATAAACAACATCCAAACACGTCACGAGTTTGTGTTGGCCGATTCCGCACTGCCGGTGTTTTCCGCCGGCTCGCCGCTCCGGAGAATCGGAGGTCGGGTCTTCTGCTCTCGAGCAACGAACGACCCGATCGTTGGCCGCGGAGGCGCCGTGATTTCGTCGGCTCATCGGGCAGCTGGCCGCGATCTAGGTTCTACAGCGATTCCTGGCACCCTATTTTTATTGCTTTTTATTACACTGTTCGCGAAAACGCTCCGGGGGCACGAAAAGCGCACTGAGCGAGCCGCACGGTCGCTGCACCGGCGGCGGCCACGGCCGCGAGGTGGCGCAGGCCGGCGCAGGTAGCTCGAGCGATAGCTTGTTACGGCTGCACGAAATGGGACGGAAGTCCCAAACATGGCGGCACATATGAGGAAGGAGTTAATGATGCAATGGCGGGTTGCATTAAAAATCGTTCTCACCGCTTACGAGAGCAGCAATCGAATACCTGCCGCAGTGCTAAGCCGAACACATCTGTAAACAGACCTGTAGGCAGACCGGCCGGCTGCTCCCAACGCGCGTCTTCCCACCCACTGTCTCGAGCGTCGCGCGTCGTTCTCTAGCCGCGGCAGCAATTTGCACTCGCAGCGCCTGCGTCACGTCCACGGTCGCTTTTTAATTAAGCGGCTCACGAGATCAGTAGTGGGGGCATTCGCAGAAACTGCCGGCGACGCGGGTTCGACAGTGCTACGGCAGCTCTGCTCTGTGATATCCGTCCGACGGTCACGTGGTCAGCTTTGTTTCGCGGCACTTCGCGGCACCTGCTCAAACCGAAACTGCGACTGCCCGCAGTGAAAGCGCCTCTAATTAAACAACCGTCGCACGCTGAAGCAAATGGGGTTTGCACACGTGATAAGCAGGTCATTAGCTACTTATCGCAACAAAAAATCAAGATGCAAAATTTTTGTGTCAGTGCCCCTTTAACTAGGTATTGTTGCCAACATGACAGGTGCTTTTGCCGTTGTTGAAAAAACAAAACAAATAGCTGAAACGACATTCGAATTCACCGGTGGCAATCTGCGCCCAAACCAGGTTTTAAGCTAGAACGAGAGACAGCACGTGTTGAAAGAAAAGGAACAGGAGAAAGCACGACGCCCTACAGCAGCCTCACCTGCGCGGCTCAAAAGCAATCGAGTCCAGGAAAAACCCGGCAAGAATCGCATCAGTGCATGAAGACAAAATGTAACTTTGTTCAGCTTGAAAGAACTAGCTTTAGGTAACTCGCTCAGCTCCATGTTATGCAGCCACGAAATACGTTTTTTTAATCGAGAAAACGCAAGAATTATTGAACATTTTTCAAATTTCGCGCTACCGTGACGTGTTATGGGCAAGAGTGTCGTAATATGGGCCAGCACTAAAGCAGAGTTGTCCGCGTGTTACCCGTACCTTAGCATTACAGTGATGCGATCGAACGAAACTAGAGGCCCCACAGTCACCCATCGCTGCCATCGCCCTTTCATGTTTCTTGGCCGTGGCTTAGGGAGCCGGCCGCCAATCGCACAAACAACATTCTGTGACGTCATGGAGAAGTTGCCGGAAAGTGGCTAGGGAGTCGCCACTGCTGCATCTGTTCTTCCTAAAAAACTCAATTTTTCGTTGAAGTTTGGGATAGAATTGGTACAATTGCTGTCTGGAAAAAGCAGTCCTTTCAGTGAACCAAACGTTTGCAGCGAAACCTCGTTAAACCGTACCTAACGAGGACGCGAAGAAAGTACGTACTAACCGGCACTACGGTTTATCCGAATGCATTAGGCTAAAGAGAAACCGAGTCGGGAATTAGGCTTAACTACATATAAAAAGAAACTAAGGCTTATGCGGGTACGGTTTAACGAAATTCCACTGTATTTTGCTTCATGGCCTCTTTAACAAGAGCCACCGTCCACAGTGCGTCCGGTATATGAGCAGCGTTTATAGACTTCTCGTAGAGGAAGAAATTACGGTGTCTCGTGTCGATCGCGCTCGACCTGACGCAACACGATCAGAACTATAAGTCTGCCACTACGTTGCAGGTGAGTTCCATTTTAAATCTGGCAGCCAAAAGGGCCAGCCGTGTCTGCCACTGCGCTAGCAATTTTCCCAACACAATGAAAGTTTGTGCCTCTATAAATGCGCGCATACTAACACACGCATGCGCAAGATCGGCTGATTCGGACACAAGCTCAAAATGCGCGTGACAGACCAGGGCGTGTATATTTCATTTACTCAATGCTATTTCTCCACCGGAAACGACACCTTTATCACAGTGGCCACCACGGAGCAAGATAAACTTGCTCCGTGGTGGCCACGTAAAACGAGCCGTTACAGGCCGCCTCGCCGGTGGATGGTGACCGTTGACACGCCATCCCCCTTCGCCCCTGGGCGGATAAGTAACCGAAAGACAGTCCCGATGCGTACAGATAAGATAATGGCAAACATTGACGAAAGTTGGGCACGCCCGGGCTCGTCAGCTGACGCCGACTATTAGCGCAGACCGGAAACGAGCGGCGTGCACCTCCATTACACGATCATCCAGTGCGTCCGCGCATGCCTGAGAGTGCGCACGTAGCGGTTAGAGCGCGTCGGACGGACGAGGGCAGCTCGTTTGCCCCAATTAGGAGGGCGCCGGCGACTAGCACACCGCGGAAGACGTCACTCCACGTCATTTTATGCGTTGATTGATCGCTTCGATAATGTTTCTCACTCGTTACTCCGCCCTCTGCAGTCGCTCTGGTTCATGGCGCCTTCAACTGGTTGATTAGAGCTGTCCGTCAGGTCGCTCTTGTTTTCGACCTATATGGGCGCAAGGAATACTAATAGTTCCTCGAAAAAAAAAAAAGAAAATTAAGCAAGCACAAGAAGCTCTTGTTGATTGTTGGGCCATTAATACTACAGCATTCCTGTGAATGTCACGAGACATGGTTTTTTTTTTTTTCATCTTTCAAGCGTAGCGTTAACTATTGATGTTTGACGCCACGAATAGACGCAGTGTTTATTAGTTGTTTTAACGGCAATTCAAAAGACGCGCGTTTCGGTATGTGTTTTTTTTTTTTTTTTTGGGGGGGGGGGGCGTCTTCAATGGACGAAATGGAAATGTCGTCGCAGCCAGGAATCTAATCTTCGTCTCCGGGAACACAAGCGTAGGATGCATTAATCACCTAGTTGCTGCAACAACTGAATGAATTTGTGAAAAAACTGTCATGACTGTAGTGGATGTTTGTGTTCACGCCAGATCGAGAGAGCTGAAAAGACAGAGAGAGAAGCGGCAGGCGGTGCCACACCCGCCTCGACAAACATTTCCTTTCGTTGTTGTTATTGCGACTGAGTGCGTTTTGTCGTGAGAACCATTGTTCTTACAGGTGCATATCGCGCAGGCGGTTTTGCTTTTCGCCGTCACCGATTGGGTATGGCAAACTTCCAAGCCGCGATAGGTAAGCTGTGAAGCTTCCACTGTGTTATTGAGACTGGCGCGTGACCTGCCACGCTGGTTCCACGAAAAAAGAAAGATAGGTGACATCCGATGAGCTGCGTGCCGACGATGGTCCTTTCCTGCTTTGTTAGAGCCAGTATGAACTCATTATCATCGGCTTCGTTTAGGTCACCCCTGAAATAGTATGAAAGGGGATCAGGAGTTTGTCTCATTGGCAGCGCTGGGGACAGTTTGATGTCGAACTGATTCGCACATTGCGTCCTCTGGTTTTGGCCGAAGAGATGGCCGGCAAGCGGTAATTGCTACGTAGGTTTGAGGAGCATGCAGTCTTAGATGCACTATAAAATTAGGTTTACGTGTGTTAGCACGCAGTTATGTTAGGCAGACCCTTCGGTTAGAGGCCATCAACCTGCACTGCGTTATATACATATGTAAGGCGAGTGGTGGGGTGATGCGCATTATAGTGTATCTGCCATGAATCCGCAATGGACAAAGAGAGAAATTTTGCCTGTCAGGGTGCCACAGAATTGACGCCTGGGAAAGCGCTCGAACACACCAACCATGTGTTTGGTGCAAAACTGCGGAGGTTTTCTAGCAACATACTTCATAAGCCTTAAGCGACTCCTATGAGAGAGTTTTCTGACACAGGCGTGCGTTTAAAGTCGCAGCGTGCTCTTTGGGAAAAGGAAGAGTTACAGAAAACGAAGACGCGCTCTAGGACGAACCAACCAGACAGTCGACAAGCTGCAAGTCCATAGGCGACAGCCATTTTCATTTCGCGCAGAACAACAGAGACGCCGCGACCACCTGAAAAGGTTTCGGCGTCTTCTTCTCATTGTCTTCCTGACAATGAGAAGAAGTTGCTCCCTTTTCCCTTCGGTGTTCGGACAAGTTCCCAACGTGCGTTCTAGTCGTCGCGTTCGCGCAATGAGAGCCAGAGGATCGGGAGCTGTCAATCAATGTGGTAACCGTGATCAAAATAGTTCGGGATACTAAATTATTGGCTCTTCTAAAACTGCGATTTAGCATACTTGTGAGTTAATTATTGCGAAAATGTGATGTATGATTATGTTTGATCGTATGCTTTCATTTATATCACAAAAACGTCATGACAAATGGTTCTACAGTCGTTCTTTTTTTATTTTCGAGCTCAATGCTGCCGCGCGAACGGCTTCAGAAGCGGCTTCATCGTCAGATTTATTTCAGAGCTTCAAGTGCTAATTATTGATGGCAATGAGTACTATGAAACTCGGCACGGTTTCAGAGTATTTTTAGGTGTGAAAGGAAGCGTAATTTTTCTAGGATACGCGCACTAGATGCTACTTATGGCCCCTTTTCCCGAGGCGTCATACACCCCCTCCCACGTGTCCATGTATTTGACCGTGGCGGTGGGGGGACGAGAATTGCAATTGGCTGTGATAAAAACTCGAAACTAGAGAAGAGATCTAAGCAATGGCGATGGGTCAGCAGCATGAAGCGATGGGACGTAAAAAAATCAGCTGAAGTTATTTCACAACATTCGCACTCGAAAAGTTGGTGTACAAAGTGAAAAAAACTCCCACCTCCCCTCGCGGGAACCCCTGTGTAGATGCGACGCATAGGGGGTTCACGTTGCAGCGTTGGACAGCGGAGGAACGGCGCTGGAACGATGGAGCGGAGCGGCGCAGGCACCGCGTTTTATAGCGCGCATAACGGTGAGGGGACGCGCCGGCGCCAGTGCGTCTGCCGCGGCTATGACGCAACACAATCCAACACAATCCACTTTAATCCAATCCAAATCCAATCCAATACAAGTCAAGCCAAGCCAAGCCAAGCCAATCCAATCCAATTGAATCCAAGCCAAGCTAATCCAATCGAATTCAATCCAATGCCCCTCGCGAGAGAGTGTTCGCTATCGGAGAGGAGAGGGGGTGAGCGGCGGAGAGCGCAGCTGGCGCGGCGAGGAGAATGGGGGAGGGGTGGACGCCGACAACGCCGGATGGATACAGGGACAAGTCGAGTGAATGAGATGCGTTTGCATCTAAAATACCTAGCTTGCATTACATCGCATTTATCAGAGCGCTGATTACGAACAGAAAATGTGCGAATGTGTACGTTGTCACGCCTCTGCAGGCTCAGTTTTCTGCAAAAGAAAAGCAAAATTTTAATATTTCTTCGTTGTTTCAATACTTGATTTGTTTCTATCATTCTTTTGCCATCAGGAACAACAGCAAACGGCAAACAGCATCCCCATCTGTGGAGGGATACATTCCGGCACGCTACCTGAACACCGGAAGAGTTAAGGACCGTGTTCATACTTTTGAAATTTCTTTCTAGAACATTGGTTCCGCTTACCCGCAATACGGGACTTTTAGACAGAGTTCGTTGCGCCATGCGGGGTCACGCCAGTGAGCCACGAAAGAACAGCGAAACTGGCCCCTCCCCCAAACTCCGACAAAGCGGCCTCATCGAGCCACGCAACTCTGGTGACGGATGCGCGTCCCAAAGGCACGTTGTGAGCGAAGAAGGACAGCGCATTCATTTCGCGGACCCGGCGAACGAGTGCCCGAGCGCGCTCACAAAAGAAAGTGAAACCCGCGCCAGCGCCATATGCCACGCAACGAGACGCTCACGATGAAGTCAAAGGAGCGTTCACTGTTCGGCTGCCGCGGGAACGGAGGGGTTCGAAACCGAAACCGACGCGGAAGAAGAAGCGGCCACCTAACACCAACATCATGTAACAAAGGAGCGGTGTGAGACAAAGTCGAACAGCGATGCTGGACAATCGTCTGACGACGGCACGGACAATGGGACGCGACGAGCCGTGCGTGGGCACGTGTTCGAACGGGAAACCAACGCTCTACTCTGCCGGAGCTAGAGCAGAGGACAGGCGGCTTGTGGAAGAGGAAGGTCATTCGCGGCTCGTGTAATCATTTGCAACTCCTGCCGTTATTGTAATCTGTTCTGTTTTGCGTAGACGTTGCTCCTAAAACCAATCAATGTTAATGCGTGCGTGTGCGCACTTAAGTACAGCAGTGCATCGAAATAAGAAAAAAGGCAGGGAAGGAATTGATGATTGATTGTGGGGTTTAACGCGCCGACGCAACGCAGGCGATGAGGCGCGCCCTAGCGGAGGGCTCCGGATTGATTTCGACCACCTGGGGATCTTTAACGTGCGCCGAAATCTCGTACACACGGGCGTTTTTGCTTTTCGTCTCCATAAGAAAAGCGGCCGCCGCGGCCGGGAATCGAACCCGCGTCCTCGTGCTCAGCAGCACAACGCCTTAGCCACAAGGCCACCGCCAGGAAGTCCAACTAGGCACCTCATTCACATTCGTACAGATTTCTAAGCATGCACCCCCGTAATTTTTGAGGCAGAAGATGCCTGTCTCTCGCCGAGTGCAGCTTATGCATGACCGAGGAAAAACCTGTAGAGTGCCAGACGCGCAGCCAGGATTGTTTTTCGGGGGAAGTGGGGGGGGGGGGGGGGTTAAGGTTGTACTCACCCCCCCCCCCCCCCCAAGACAGAAAAAAAAAGCACGGTAGTTTTCAAGCGCCCTTAAAGGCTATGAAGACAAAATACATGTCTGGTTCATTAAAAAGACTGCATTGCCCCGATAACGATGACACCAATTTTATCGCAAACTTCAAAGCAATAATCGAGATATCAAATAAAACATACGAAGCAGTCGCGACTCCCCACCCACTTTACGGAGATTTCTCTATGACATCACAGGACCTTGTTTGTATACTTGGCGCCCAACGACCTAAGACACCGCCAATGAACATGATTGCGCGGTTGTAGAGGGGCCTCTAGTTCCATCGAACCTCTCATTTGAATTGTAACGTGCAGCTAACACACCCACAACTACGTTTTAGTGCTGGCCTAAAGTACATCACTCCTTCCGCTATTACGTCCCTGCAGCACGAAAGCTGAAACGTTTTAAATGCAGAGCATTTCTTTAACTCACGATGTCACCCGGCGTTGTCGGCGTTGGCGTGCCTCGGCGTCCGCAACAGCCGTTCCAGGTGCGCGCTCTCCCCACTCCTCCTCTCCCGCATCACGCTACCCTCCTCGCTCTCAACAACGGGTCCGCACCCCTCCCCCTACACTATATAAAAAAATAATACTTACCGGCGCCTGGTTTCGATCCCACGACCCTGCGGGCGGAACGCAAGGTACATGGCGCAAGGTACCCACTGCGTCACAAAGCCGACACAGAATGGAAGGCTACGAACGCGCCTTATATCCTTGACTCATTCAAACTACGTCAAGAAGCTGCTGATACAACGCATTCACTACCTGTGGGCGGAACGCGAGGTACATGGTGCTCTTCCCACTGCGCCACAAAAACGACACAGAATGAAAGGCTACGAACGCGCATTATATCCTTGACTCATTCAAACTACGTCAAGAAGCTGCTGATACAACGAATTCACTACCACCAACTCCCCAAACACTAAACGTTAACGCAATACACCCACCCCCTATGCGACGCATTTACTCGAGTCCCCCTTGCGGGGAGATGGGCCCTTTTTTATTTTTGTTGCATGTGTGTAACAAACATTTGTTGAAGATGTGTGCAACTTAAAAAAAGAAATTTTTGAGCAGACTGGATGAACATTTTCTTGACTCGCTTCAACACACTATTGTATAAAATTATCAGATATGGTTGGTGGTAAATGGGCGCCGGAAATAAACTCTCAATTAAAACCCCCGCCAATCCCTTCCTTGAGAGACCGCACAGGTGTACCTGCCTGACTTTTAAAATATATGTCGGTGAACGTACTGTCATTGTAGTTAGGGTGTGATTTTAAACCTTTTCGGGCTAGTCTTCTATGAAATAATAAAAAAAGCAGCAAAGGGATAGACACCGGCTTCATAAGGTGAAGGACCCAGGTTCGAACCCGGCCACGGAAAGCTTTTTTTTTTTTTCACTTCACCCACGATCATTCATCACCATTCTTTCCTGCAGGGTGTTGTCGCCTTACAGACGCCATCACTGAGAACACTAAAGCTTCGCTTTAAAATTAGAACAGGCACTTAACTCTGCTTACGGGACTCGAATGTGACAACATTATTGTTTCTGTCCTGGTTTTTGCGCTCCTTTTTGAATATTTACCGTTTCAAAGCACCAGTTCGATTTCGCGGTCATGGCACATCACCTCCGTGTGTGTTTTCCTAATATAGCGCTTGCTGGTTAACTCGAAATATATTCCAAGAAGTACCATTGAACTTTACTTCCGAATTTTGTCCATTGAATACTCTGCAGTGTCAACAATGGTGGCATGTCTTTGATTACGGAGTTTCATAACTGTCAGAAATTTTTGGCTTTGTTATTTTCGCATTACTCAGGTAGCCTTTAGGAGCATAGCTAGCACGAGTTCTTTCATTATTGTCGGATGCCTTATTTCTCACTCCCCCACACCCGCAGTATATTCCTCCTTTCGTACCGTGATAAACATAAATGACAGCAAGCAAACAGAAGAAGTTCAAGGTTTGCTCACAAATTTTATGTTTCGTACAAATGACCATAAATTACTTTTGGAGAATAACCATAATAGCCGAATAACCATAAATTACTTTTGGAGAGAAGAGCTACCCCGTTCCTTAACAGGTGGCGTTGCGAACAGATGAAAACTTGAACCCAAACTCTAACCGTCCGGGCCTGAAGTGAAGCACGTCACTGTTGCTCCCGCAGCGTTTTGACCTTGTCCCAGATCTTGACAGCGGGACCCAGTCTGATGTCCATGGTTGTAAGGATGTCATCCCTCGTGAGCAGAAAGAGGGCTGCACCGTCGATCTGATGCCAGCTAAATTTCTCTCCACATTCTTCGCAGCCTGGAATGCTCCGAACGCAGTCCGCAACCTCTTGTACTGTCCACGTCCTTGGATTTTTGTTTCCACATGCTTCCGCCAGCTCCGATGGTCTTGTTTCAGTCTCCACGGGCGTAGTGCGGGCGGGTGACGAGGACGGGCTTTTGTATTGCGGAAGCTCGTCATGTGCTGAGCTGCTAGCCCTCACGCCCATGTTGTCGGCTACTATGTCTGTGTCAAGATTGTCGTCCGTGTCCAGAAAAAGAATTCGGGAAACAATTCGGGACAGCACAGCAGCACGGTGCCTTAGCCACCGCGCCGGGTACGGTAAAAGTTTTAATCTGACAGCACCGAGCATTTGTTGTTGTGCCACACACACTGCCCTTTCACGGCTCTTGTTGCGGATGAAATGCCTATGTTCCAATGTAGCGAATAAATGTTGCTACATTCTTGTGACTTGTCAGCCGAGGGTGAATATTCCGATTTTTATCGCTGTAGCTGCACGGCAGGACTAGCGCCCCTCTTGAGCTAACTTCAACTGAGAAGTTTTGCCCAACTACTACACCCTTCCCACCAGCCCAATGCCCCCAGAATCTTCGAGCTTGTACTACCTTGTAGAAGATAACCTGGGTGGGCGAAGCCTTCAAATTCTACGATTGAAATGTTGGACATTTGTTGAATGCTTGCATAACGGCGAACCACAGCACGTTTCCTAACGTACGAGCTGACTTCGGCGCTTTCTACACCACTCATACCGTCACTTGCGCCAGTTTCATCGCACAAACGCCCATAATTCTGGCAGGACGCAACATGGGTGGGAACCACTTACCTCCCTTTTGGGTGGTTTTCGGCACGACTTTGACGTCTTTGGCGTTGACAGATGCTCAGGTATGTCAGGGAAAATACGGGGCGCCGCGCCGTCCCCCAGGATCCACCTGCCTTGCGGTATCCCTACAGTTTGACCGTTCCCGACATGTTCGTAACAGTTGACGATGTCTGAAGGCTCACAATGAATTGCACAAACGTATGTTTATGACGCAAACTTGAAGTTTTCCCGCGGAATCGCGCTTTCCCACGCCTTCAATCCGCCAGGACCCTTCGGCGCTGTGAAGAAATGCCGCGGCACGGACTTTTCCGCTGCCGAAGCATACCCCGAACGGCAGCCCGGCGCGCAGCACGTCACCAAACCGCACCGACACTTCAGAGATCCACTAAAATATGTATGCACGATGACAGCACAGAGCTAGTACGTTAATACAGACTTGATGAACAGGCGAAAACACATGGCCGGGGCGAGCCTCGCTCCGCAGACTAGATCTCAACGCAACGCCAGCGCCACCTCTCGGAATGGCGACAAAATGGTGCCGCCTCTCAAAGCGCAGTTAACCAATCATGGAGGAAAGAATACTCAGGAGAAGCCCCTAGCATCCCAATGCATTGCGAAAAGTGTGGAGGAAGTGACGTCAATTTTCTTGAGCCCATGGACAACGTTGCTTACTTGTTTACAACTGCGGCGGCCAAATTTGGGCCAATATAACGGACAAGTTTTTAAGGCGCTTAGTATGTGGCTGCCTCGCTACGCTTGCAAACTAGCGCAGTCGCTACGACAAACGTTTTTAGATTAGGCCAGTTTGAAAACTCCGCCGTCGGAGTCGTACCCCGGCCGCAGCGGCGCTTACATCGCGTCGAGATCGGGGGAGCGAGCCGCTGCCGCCGCCGGCGACCTGCCGGGAAAATCCCCTTCGCTCATGGTTGGCGAGAGCCACAGTTCGTTCTTTGCTCACTTTGTGTTTCTTCGTTGTGAAGTGAAGTGAAATTTATCGCTGCTGAGACGTAGCGCGCAAAGACCGCCGTGCTGTACGAACCCAAACACTGTTCCCGTCGTCTGCGTTCGCCATCCCGCGAGCCTGTTGCTATGACGACGACAAACGCTACTTTGCCAGGCTTAAGAGCTGAAAAATCGTCCTTCTATCTCAAAAACGAAGGCCGTTTTTCGATTGAAACTTTGGGTGAGGGTTAGAATGGGCAAATTGAAGGCGAAATCAACAGCATAGAACATAACATCGCACCGAGGAATTAGCGACGAAGCTGTTTCGCTGCGAAGCCGGAGGGCAGGGCGACGCCATGTTAGTCAAATCAAACCGGAAACAGCAAAGGATGATGGGATAGAGTGCTGGGCTCAGTGGGCTCAAGTCATGGCGGGACTCGGCTTCACAAATGTGACGTTAGGGCCTCTCCTAACCTTTTCTTTCCTCCATGTAGCCAACTGAGCTAATCTAAAAACGTTCGTAAGTATACTAGAACTCTATGTATTCTAGAGAGGAAACTGCACCTGGGAATCCATGTCGTCGTGGGGGGTTATGGGAAGACCTCCGCTTCTGGCTTTGGCTTGGCATGGCATTGGGATCCGCAGCGCGAAGCGGCGCGCGGCTTTGTTAGACGAGTGGTGTTCGGATACCGAGGGGGCGCCACTAGCAGTCGAGCAGTGCGGACGTGTTCCACGAGCGCTCTGTCCTTTTTCGCTAATTGGGCCGGTTAATCAAGTTGGATTCTAATGAGAGTGCATCGACCGTGTGTATTAAGTTACGTGGACCATCGCGATACCCAATACCGAGGTAGGAGATCATATTTTCGACAATTAGAGCCGATTTTGTGGCCCGCGAGGAGCACCCGTCACAAAGCCTAACGAAGACCCGGCCTCGACCGTGGTAGGCGATAGGCCTAAGACCGCTCCACGGAGTCTCGCTCGCCAAATTATAGCTATTAACGACCCTGTCGCTAATCGGAAGAGCGGACACTGACCTACAATGTCGACCGTTATGAGAATCGAAGTCGACGGCAAAGAAATATCGCCAGAGCAAGTATCCAAAGCGCTGGGGCGGAAAATCGCTGGCGAGAAACTCAGGCAAAAAGGCGAATGAAAGCTAAGCCTAACGCCAAGTAAGCAGGCAGGCCAAGATGGCGCCGAAGCCACCAACGGCGACAGCCGAAGTGGTGGTGCTCGGGGGCGCCACCGGCGAAAGCCCACGTCACCGGAAGACGGGGAGCGTAAACAAGGGGACGTTGCTGCGGGCCGCCCGCATGCCGGACCTTCCAAAAGAAGACGTCAAGATTGTGATGAGACCCCGGGGCGGCCTCCAAGTAGGACAAGTGTCCCGAGTGGAGATCAGCCGAGGCTTCGCCTGGGAGGCAGAAGTCGACATGGCCGAGGCCAAGAACGACGTCGTTTGCTCATATCGTCAGCAGAACACCGTTGTCGTAAGTACACCGAAGAGGGAGAATGCCGACAAGTACACCCAAGTGGAGCGCATCGTCATCAACGGGATGGCCCACGAGGTGAGCGCGTACGAATCGGTGCCCCACGGTACAGTCAAGGGAGTCATACGGGGCATCCCGCTAACGGACACCGCCCAAGAAATACAAGAGCTGGTGGTCGACGAGCACAACCCGACGGCCCTTCAGGCGAGCCGGATTGGCAAGACCAAGTCCGCCGTCATCGCCTTCACGGGGCCCAAAGTCCCGAACTACGTCCGCTACGGGAACCTGGTGATGGAGTGCTCGTTACACCGCAAGCAGATAGATGTCTGCTACCAGTGCGGCCGCGTCGGTCATCGCATGAACGTGTGTCCCAGTCCCCAAAACCGCATCTGCCGGGGGTGCGGCATCGCCAACCCGGACGCACAGCACACCTGCATCCCAAAATGCGGCCTGTGCGGTGGTAAGCACTTCACCGCCGACCGTACCTGCAAGGCACGATTCAAGACGCCGTACGTGGTACGACGCCGGCGCTGGGAGCGCCGCCGGGCGGGAGATGAAGAGAACCCAAGAAACAGAGCTCCTACAGGGCGACCCCAACGTAGCAGCTCTTCGCGGAGCCGCTCAAGAACACCAGCCCACAAGGGCGAACACCAGAGCCGCCAACGGTCCCGGTTCCGGGACGCCCCAAAGGGGGCTGGCCGGACGCCATCGGCCGGCCCTTTGGGACGCCGCTGGGAGACGGTGGCGAGAGGCGGCAGCCGGAGCAGGAGCGGGCGACGGCAGGAGTCCCGTTCGAGATCCAGGTCCAGGTCGAGAGCCCGGGCCGGGTCAAGCCGACGGAGGAACGCCGAGAAAAATGTGGGCTGGACCGACAGGTCTCCCGTCGCTCTCGCTAACGAGAAGGAGTTTCCTCCTCTCAAGCCCCCTCCGTCCCCTCCTCCCGCAGCCATCAATCAAAACACCGAGACACGGAAAGAGTGCGGCGAATGCGCAGAACTCAAAAAGCTTATAGAAAAGCAAAACACTCAGATTCAACTGCAGAACATGCAAATCAGGGCACTGATGGAGAAAATGTATGCGCTAGCTAGTGGTGGGGCCGCGGCTCGGGCAGTCAAACCAAACGAAGCGTCCGGGGACGCTAACGCAAAGCGCAAAGCACCACGAAGGGACCCACCCTCGCCTAGTATCGCGCGAGGAGAGGCGAGCCCATCCACGTCGGCACAGCCGAACCAAGAGGAGATGGACGCCGAAACCTCGGGTCGCGAGGAGACGGCGACGCCACAGTCCAGTCAGAAACAGCAACCACCGCAAGGGGGCGACATGGCAGCGATCCTAGCGGCCATCAATCAAATCACGGAACAGTACGGCGTCATGCGAGCCGAACTGCAAGCTATATGGAAACCCAGGTGAAGGGCATGTCAATCAAGCAAGAGCTGCAAACCGCCAAGATGGCAGCAATGACCGCAAAGAGCCGATTTGCGGCGTTGAAAAATGGACACAGCAGTAAAATCAAGGAGACGGTTGCGAGCAGACGCGGCCGCGTAACGACTTCGGACGAAGATGAGCCCAAACCGTAAGAAGAGATCCTGCGGGGACAGACAACGTTACTTTACCAATGTAACTGCAGGGGAATCCGCAACAAGGCTGCCAAACTTCAACTACATGACGGCCTCGACCAGAAGCTGGACGTGATTGCGTTACAGGAGACGCACGGCAGACCCAGACTACTGGGATACGTGTCCTACGAGGACCCGACGGAAGGGGGCACGGCGATTCTGGTGCGCAACAACGTGGCAGCAACCCAGCAACTCACGGCGCAAGAGGGTTGCCAGCACACCCTGGTCGAGATCCCCACGAGACCCATCGGAAGCAGTGGAAACCTGTTCGTAATGAGCGAGTACTGCCGACCGTCACGCAGAAAGTACGACTTTGACAAGATGGTGAGCCAGGCGAAGCAGTTGGCGGGGAACAGGCCGCTCCTGATCCTCGGCGACTTCAACGCCCCGAACCCACATGGGGCTACAAATTTCAGTCCAAACGCGGAAAGGCCCTCGTGAAGGCGATGGAAGACCAGGAGATGGCACTCCTCAACGAGCCGGGCTTTGCGACTCGAAGGTGTAACAGCGCGAGCCGCGACACCGTACCGGATCTGTCATGGCTGGCGAGATCCTTAGACGCTATCTGGTGCAATGAGGAGGTCGACCTCGGATCACAACATCCTGAGCATAATAATCAAGGGACCCAGAATCCGGGCGGCCTTCGGCAAGGCCAGAATCACCGACTGGGACCGCATGCGCAAGTGGACGAAAAAGCGGACGAGCCTCCCGAGCAAAAAACGGAGGACACCAGCCAAAGGACGTACACGGAGTGGGCGAAAGAGCAAAAAACTCCGCTCGATAAATTCACGCAGGAAGTGACCACAACAGCGCAGACGCCGTTCGTCGATACCAAGCTCGCACACATGTGGGCGGTGCGACACTCCCTCACGAGGAGGTGGAAACGCCAGAGACGCAACAAGTTAGCTGGTCAAACGCATAGCGCTGCTCAACAAGCAAATATCCGAATACGCCGCCAAGCTGTGCCGCGAAAACTGGATGAGCACCTGTGAAGGGCTGCAGGGCAAGCTGTCGGCGCGAAGGACCTGGTGCCTGCTCAGACACCCGATCGACACGCTAAGCAGCAAGTCTGCAACCAATCGCAACCTCACCAAGGTGTTGAACGTCTACGGAGGAGACGGCCAGAGACTCATCGCGAACATCAAAGCAAAGTATCTGAAGACGGAAACGGGACAGTTCCCGACACCTGAGGAATACGGGGGACCGAAAAATCCGGAGATGGACGAGCCCTTCGTCATCACGGAGCTGCTAACGGCAATTGATGAAAGCAACAAGAACAGCGCGCCCGGTACGGACGCCATAACATACAAATTACTGAACATGAGCGATGCGGCGGCTCACGAGCTCCTGGCACATCAACAGAACCTGGGAGCGCTCGGAGCTGCCCGCAGAGTGGAAGGAAGCCGAGGTGAGGTTCATACCCAAACCGGGCAAACCTCTCACGATCGAGAACATGCGACCGATCTCGCTAACGTCCTGCGTGGGCAAAGTCATGGAGCGCATGGTCCTCAGAAGACTCGATGGATTCCTGGACGAGACGGGCCAGATGCCGGCGACCATGTACGGGTTGCGTCAGAACCTGAGCACGCAAGAGGTCCTCATCCAGCTGCACGAACTGGTGATGAAGAAGGCATCGAGACACGCACCGCACGGAATACTGGCACGGGACCTCAAGGGGGCCTTCGACAACGTGTCCCACTGAAGCGTGCTTGAGAACCCGCGCAAGACGGGCTGCGGCAGCAGAACGTACGGTTCCGTCAAAGACTTCCTGACAAAGAGAACGGCGACCATCCGGATAGGAGAGGAACGGTCGGAGCCAATAGGGCTCGGAGATAGGGCACCCCTCAGGGGTCGGTCTTGTCGCCTCTGCTCTTCAATCTGGCCCTCCTGCCCCTGCCCGAGTTACTAAACGACATCGAAGGCGTCGACCACGCGTTCTACGCCGACGACATAACGGTGTGGACGAACCGCGCGGGGTCCGATGCCTGGGTGGAGGAAGCCTTGCAGAGAGCGGCAAAGACCGTCCACGAGTACGCAAAAACATGCGGCCTGAGCTGCGCACCGCAAAAATCGGAGCTACTCATGGTGCAACCCGGCAGACCGAAGAAAGAGCCGCCGCCGAACGTGGTAGTCACCATCGAAGGCACAGAAATCAAGCCCACGCAGCAGATCCGGATCCTAGGACTCCTTCTGAGAGACGACGGCAAGCCGTACGCGGCTGTCAACAAGATCAAGACAACGTCCGAGCAAATCCTGAGCATGATCCGCAAGGTCACCAACAAGAACCGAGGCATCAAAGAAGACGACGGCCTGCGCCTGGTCCGGGCGTTCGTCGTGTCGCGCATCACGTACTCCGCCCCGTACCTCCAGCTAACGAAAGCGGACCGAGAAACGCCGAGCACGACGATCAGAAAAGCGGTCAAGCTCGCCATGGGCTTGCCCATCCACTCGTCTACGCAGAAGTTGCTGGGCATGGGCGAGCACAACACGGCGGAAGAACTGGTGGAAGCCCACCTTTCCGACAAAGAATACGGCTGAGCCGAACCCAGCACGGCCGGGCAGTCCTGCGCCGGGTGGGATGGAAGATCCGACCACAACCGACGACGGCAACGCTACCCCAGGAATGGAGGGATGCAATGACGACCAAACCGCTCACCAGGAATGTGCAGCAGGGGAGAAACTACGAGAGACGCTCCGCGAGGGCCAGAACACTAGCCCTGCAGCTGGAAGAGGTCCCGAAGATTCTATACGCGGACGCCTCGCTCCCCAAACATGGAACCAGAGCGACGTCGGTCGTCACCATGATCGACAGACTAGTCACCAGCGCGTCTATCAGAACGACGAAGCCATCCGAAGCCGTGAACTGGCCGTGGCCCTCGCACTCGCACAGCCAGGAGCGAAGGCCGTGGTCACGGACTCCAAGATGGCCTACGCAAGCTACCGCAAGGGAAGGGTCTCTCCTGCCGCACTACAGCTTCTGTTCAGACGCAGGCCACTGGGACGAGCCATAGAGCTCGTGTGGGTGCCGGCTCACTCGCAGGTGGAAGGCAACGAACTCGCCGACCACTACGCCCGAGAACTTGCCAACCGGGCCGAGGACGAGCCGGGAATATCGCGCCCCGTCACAAGCTACAGAGACATTACCGAGCTATACAGGGAAGGCAGGTGTAGGTTCCCCGGACCTCACCGGCACCTCAACAGGAACCAACAGGCGATCGTACGCAGACCACAGGCGGGGTCGCTGGCGCATCCCCTCCTCTTACACAGAATGTACCCGGAGGAGCACGATATCAAGTGCCCGTTCTGCAAGAGCGAGGAAGGCACCCTGGCACACGTCATAGCCAAGTGCACTCACCTCAAGAACCCCCCACCACCCCTTCTCCCCAACTTCCCCAACCCCAACCCCCGAGAGCGACGGGAGAACTTGTTGTCCAGCCCCGACCTGACGACCCAGCTCGCGCTGGCAGTCAGGGGCCAGGAGCTGCTGGACGCATATGCGACCGGCGAAGAAGGTTCCACCCCGTCTGGTGCCTGCGTGCAATAACCATTTAATGGGCTCGATAAAAGTTGATTCTCTTTCTCTGCTGAGTGACTCGAGAGTGAATTTAGAAAGCTGTCGGCGTTCCCATGCATTCCCAAGCAAAAGACAGGGAAGTATATAGGGGTAGGACGCGCACGCGCACACTGGTATCTCGACACCAAGAGTGCAACGTAAAATTTCGCGGCAACGCCTCTTGCCACGCGCTCGCGCGCCCCGGCTTATTTTGCCGCCGGGTGTGCGTCATAATAAAACGGACGTGAAACGGACGTTTTCAAAACGGGCAAACTCCAGAATACCGCCTCTCGGGAAACCACGCAAACAAACAGGTGGTGGTATGTACTAACGCCCGCGTCGCGAAGTGGACACTGGGAAAACAACCAACAATATTAAGACGCTCAAAAAAGTTCCACCGAAAAACGAAACTGGTCGTACTTCTTGCGAAAATTGAAACAAACGTAATGACAGACTGCAAAACATTCACTGAACCACTATAAAATTCATAATTTGTGCGTATATAGGGGAACATTATCGCGATTAAATGATGACCGTTTACCGTTCGTCCACACATCCGGGTTCCCAGTATTATCGTCATCACTCGCATTGAGCCACGCGCGATTCCACGGTGCGTTCTTCCCGACATCTCGGCATTCAACACAGCTGTCAGTGCCTCAACCATCGTGAATTGTTAGCTAAAACTTCCGACCATGGAGAAGAGGCCGCACAAAGGTAATTTAGGGGAACACAACGAGGATACAACGGCCGAACTGAATCACAGAACGCCACAGAACGTGGTCGTGCTGCACGGCAGAAGCCAAGTCTCGAGCCACCGTCCCCGAACCGCCATCAAACAGTATGACGCTTCAGCCTGCCTGGTCCCGCCGATTCACGCAGTGGGCATTCGTTCAACTAGAAACCCCGAGGCAGCGGCACAAGCCTTTCATGGACCTAAACTGGGCATCGAAAAATCGGTCGGTTGTGCATCGGCAGCACCCTACCGTTCCGCTTCAGGTCCCTCCCACGTGGCCAAGTTTGCGCCGGACGCCGCCAATATCTGCTTGGAACATTACGACTCCACGGCAAGGGATGCGGCGTCTACCTCGGAGCTTGCGATGCGCATGTCGGGAAACAGCGAAAGCAGATGCACACATTCATCTATGGTGCACGTCCCAAAAGTGAGCGAGGCTGCTCCTCTTCACTTCGTAGGAGCGCCCACAACACCGACCGTTGGGAGTCCTGTGAGCATAACTCCGCGTCGGAAGGCAACGACGAGCGTGGTGTTCCCTGGATTCGCTGTTCCGCCGGTGACAGCTACCTGCACAGAGCCTGCATCAACTCGGGAGCCTGCTCCCCGTCAGGCATCCTCCTCTCGCGATGCTTTAGGCGACAACGACTGGGGACTCAGCTCCGTGAGCACCAACGCTGCTGCGGTAGTGCCTCAAATGTCAATAGTAAGTGCTCCAGACCACGACAGCCACGTTTGTCAGCCGAATACCCCCCCTCCCAATGTGCTGACCCATATCGTCGGAGAGTACATCATCCAAGAGTCATCTGAACCATTTCCCGTCGACTACAAATCTCCCCTCGTGGGACTTGTTTCCCGAATTCTTTTTCTAGACACGGACGACAATCTTGACACAGACATAGTAGCCGACAACATGGGCGTGAGGGCTAACAGCTCAGCACATGACGAGCTTCCGCAATACGAAAGCCCGTCCCCATCACCGGCCCGCACTACGCCCGTGGAGACGGAAACAAGACCATCGGAGCTGGCGGAAGCATGTGGAAACAAAAATCCAAGGACGTGGACAGTACAAGAGGTTGCGGACTGCGTTCGGAGCATTCCAGGCTGCGAAGAATGTGGAGAGAAATTTAGCTGGCATCAGATCGACGGTGCAGCCCTCTTTCTGCTCACGAGGGATGACATCCTTACAACCATGGACATCAGACTGGGTCCCGCTGTCAAGATCTGGGACAAGGTCAAAACGCTGCGGGAGCAACAGTGACGTGCTTCACTTCAGGCCCGGACGGTTAGAGTTTGGGTTCAAGTTTTCATCTGTTCGCAACGCCACCTGTTAAGGAACGGGGTAGCTCTTCTCTCCAAAAGTAATTTATGGTTATTCGGCTATTATGGTTATTCTCCAAAAGTAATTTATGGTCATTTGTACGAAACATAAAATTTGTGAGCAAACCTTGAACTTCTTCTGTTTGCTTGCTGTCATTTATGTTTATGACATCCGAGAATAATGAAAGAATTCGTCCGAGAAAGAATGGCATCCGAGAATAATGAAAGAATTCGTGCTAGCTGTGCTCCTAAAGGCTACCTGAGCAATGCGAAAATAAGAAAGCTAAAAAATTTGACAGCACAAATATATTAACTCTTCGTGTAGTGATACTAACGTTGTCCCCATACACCGTGATTAACCCTCCCCAACTTCGTGTATCATACAATATTTAGGCGTTTATATCAGTCTAAGTTACGTTTTCTCTCATTCAAAGTTACCTATCGGCTTCATCGTGGGCGCTTCTTTCAACAACCAATTCAAACGCAAATATTGCATTCGAAATAAAACGAAATACAAAATTTTTGGCTCGCAGACACAAAGGTACAGTGACATCGTTGAATATTATGAAGTGATTATTTAAATATCAAAGAATTCATAATTGATATCTATACACCGCACAGCTTAAGGTACAATGCAACCTCCATCGTCAAAAGGCATCAGTAATCATGCAAGGATCAATCAATAGAAGAAAATGACTTACAACTAAAGGCCTCTATTGTGTGTTGGCACTTCGAGCGTGAGCTTCCCAAAGCCAGGGGCGCTTCTGTTCTCGTGGCATATTGCCGTTGTTTTCACTCACGCCCCTTAATATGCACTGATCTGGGCAGCCGCCGCCCAGGTTTGTAGCGGCCGTGGACGCAATGGAAGGACTTCAGTTGTGACCGACATCGAAGATGTCCATCGGATCTTTGTTACTGTCGTGACCGCCACCCGCCTGTGGCAGGGCTGGTGACCGTCGTGCCTCCACGTTTAGCATAAAGACTGGAACTGGCTCGGCGAGCCACAGCGTACTTTTTTTTTCGACCCGCTGTTCTCCAGTTTCGTAGGTTAGGGAAAAATACCGCCGAACAAATCTGCCTAATCGCGGAGGAGAATGTGTCTAATAGCGGGACTTTTAAAGGATATGCGCCTCTGTTCACAGGCGAGGTACAAGTCATAACAGGCAGCACAGCGCCAGCCTGAAAAATATTAAAAGGGTGGGGGGAAGGGGGGGGCGCTGAAGCCCGGCCAGCCCTTCACGTCACTGTAGGGTGCAGACCTGACCGCCTGCCTGGCGTTGCTGGTGAGAGCGTGCCCGATAGCCGACCCCCCTTTCCCGCACACGGAAGGTTACGACAGGAGGGAAGGGATCGGGCTGTCCTCCTCGCAGCCTCTGACGACCCGCTTTCGCTTCGCGGGAGTCTTGGAAGAGCGTGCTTCTCGTGCCCTTTTCGTTGGCTGCGAAACAAACAACGCTGCTGTACTGACCCTGGTGTGCGAGGCAGGGGGGCGGAAAGACGAGCAGCGAGCAATTTCCGACCATCATCACCAGGCGACGTGGTCCTCGGGCGGCGTGGAGAGCGGACATTAATCGCGTGAATACTAAGGCGCTGGCGGCCGGCAGCGGCCGCTTCCCGTGAGAAAGCGCGCGCTTCGTTTTCTCCGCCTCGGGGCGGCGTCGCACAAAGCTGGGGACTCGCTCTATTGAACCTGGCCGCCCGACGTGTCCTCGCGCAAATGCCGCGGTGCAATTAGCGCGAGGTGAGCGCACAGGGATTCTTCTTACACGAACGCGTACACGTACTACGTAGCAGTTGCCGCCGTAGCGCACTGCGCGTCGCAGTTGAGCGCGGCCTCGATGCCGGCTCAGTTGCGCGGCGGAAGGAGGCGCATATTGTGAGATACAGTCGAACACGGATATATCGAACTCCAAGGGGATCGCGAAATAGTTCGATATATGAAAAATTCGATATAAAAAATATGGGCTCTGAGACCTCACCTATGGCGGAAGATCACTTCCCGATCGTCGCATTCAAGAATGATAACTAATTCCGCACTCACGACGCAACAGGACGCTTTATTTCCGTGAAAAAAAAGAAAAAAATCGCTGATCTTGGCTTGCTTCTTCGTCCTGGAAATGAAATTAAAGACGCTGGTCTCGATCTTCTCGAGGCTGCACAACTAGAAAATTCCAGCAGTACGCTGCGCCTTCGCACACCATGCACAACACGCACGCAAAAGAAGAACAGCGCGCACGTACCACCAGAACTTTGTAGGTAACGGTTCCAAGGCTCTCTGAACGGACTCCAACAAAGCGCTCGCGATGGTCATCTCCGAGAGAAACAGTGAACTCCGAAAGGTGCGGTACAACTCGCCAAACAGCAGCAACAGCAGCAAAATGCAAAAGAAGGAGGAGGCCGTCAGCGCCTTCGTTCCCTCTTACCTTTCCCGAGACGACATCGGGGGAAGACAGACCCAGAGAGAGAGAAAACAAAACTCTTTTTCGGCAAGCTGGGGAACGTACGCAGCCGAAAAAAAAGGGACGTGCGCAGTCGGGGCATCCCTACCTCGCATTGTCACATTTTCCGAGCGTTCGGGCTTGTGTGCCTAGAGAGATTTAGCATACCGGGCTCCGTCCGCTAACGCTACGGCGGCCGGTAGCGGGGCACGTCTGGGCAAGCGCAAATTCGTTCGGGTAGGGGGGATTAGTTCCGCGAGCCAGTCTTCGCCATGCCCGCGCATTCCTCCACATCCTCCCCAACCTCAATCGGGGGTGCAGCGACCGCCGAAGAGCACCTTCCAGCTCGCGCGGCGTTCGATATACCCAATGTCGGGAAAAATGCGGTTCGATATAGACGTACGAATTCCTATACTTTTACACAGAATTTTCAAGGGGATAATTTATGAGTTCGATATAGACAATAATTCGATATACCCGTGTTCGATATATCCGTGTTCGACTGTATTGGAAAAGAAGAGAAAAACTTGACACTCGCATGAGGATTGAACCTGCAGCGAACCACAACACTCTCAAGGCCATTATTTTAACGCGACATCGTTGTTGAACTCGTGTCGCAGAAAAGCCGGGGTTAGTGGCGCTGTGACGTGAAAATCCAGATTAGTCGACAGGGACACGACGAATGTGAGCCACATTGAGTCCCTTTGTGAACTCCACAGGCAGTATTTAAGCGAACGCGTGGCTACCTGCGCCGGAGAACGACAGGGAGGAGTATGAACTCGCCGCGGGGCCGCCGAGTGGGGAATCCAAGCGTTGGCATTATTGACACTAAGGCTTCAGTCTGTCGCCGAATGATGCTGCGCTCCTACAAAGGCGTCATCACTCGTCTGCGGAGAGTGAGGAATGCGTAACACCATGCGAAATGTGGAGAATGCGGAATGCGATGTGAAACCACACTCCCCTCGATGAGCTCAAAGAAAAACTGTCCTGCTGTTGGTATGAAAGCAACTGTAAAAGCATGCAAATATGATAGATGAATGCAGGAACGAAAGTATAATGCAAGTGCAATCGGGTATACCAAACATCGTTTTCATTTGTGCATATTTATAAGGTATCGGCCAGACGGGGCTATTATTGAACGTACCATCACGATTATGAGAAGCGATCGTCATAAAGATATTTAAGAACTCATTTTCGTGAATGCGCCTATGACTTGAAGCTCATAAAGACACTGGCTGCACTATTTCTCTAACAGCTTAATCAGAAGTCCGCGACGAAATCTAAGAACGAAGCCAAAGCGTCATACCACCAACTGAGCAAATGCGGTCAATAGCGGGGTCAGAATAGAGTGTAACTAAACTAAAAAATTTAGCCTGCGCTTTGACACTGACACATAACAGTAGTCATACATGGCATGTCTGACAATCCCTGCATGGCACTCGACATTCGCACAATTCGTTTCGTTGGCCGCAGCGTCTTCTGAGCGGCGCCGTGCCAAACAGTGTCAGCACTGCGCGCATTCTCGCAGCAATTTTCGCGTGCCAATGAGGCGCGATTCGCTGTTCAGATCAAATTGGTTGTCAAAGCAGGTACGCCATTTCGTGTCCAGTGCATTATGCATAAGTACAGTAGCTGTGACGACAAGAATGGTCCTGATGGCAAAGCCCTTTCAGCAAACCCTCTGAAGAGGGAAGTCGAACGAAGCTGGCGCCCCGGGCGGTAGGATTTGCTTAAACATGAATTTGCTTAAATCGATTAAACATGAATTTTGTAATCGGTTTTTGTTATTGTTTCTTACAGCTATATAAGGTTCCTTCTGCGTACTTATACGGTGTGGTACCAAGCCTCTCGCGTGAATCTACCTGGAAAACTGTGGGGACAAAGGCCGCGGTACACACACAGTCACAACCTGACCAGCGACACCTTGCTTAATGCTGGATCAAGAACACGGGATCTCGAATTCTATTTACGGGAGCAATGCCTGCTTTTCTGATGGAAAAAAATATCTGAGGCATCGGATGCACGTTAAAAAAGGTGTTGGATTCTTATACCCGGAACTCCCCAAAGCTCAAAAGTATCTTCAAGCAACTGAACACATTTTTAAAGAAAAAGTAAGCATGTAACAGCACTTGAAAATGCAGACACCGGCCGTATACATTTCTGCCATGCCCATTGATCTTGATATAATTGTTTCAGTTTTGTGTAGTACGTGCTTGTTTGTGCGTGCATGCGTACGTGCGTGCGACCGTGACTTCAGTCTTGAATGAACGAGCGCACAGGCATGCAAAAACAAGACCACAGCAAAAAAGAACGAAGCTTTCACGTGAACCCGCAATTTCAAATTGATTTTACGCTTGAAACGTACGGCCCTTCGCTTCAGTGGCTCTGCGTATAATGCGTCGGTCGTGAAGACGACGCCGATTCATGTTCAGTCCGTGATTCGAAAATCGTGACTGTCATGGGAGGTCTTCGCGCCGGCGCTCAGCCAGCGGTGGCTGCTTGCGTCTCTATAACGACTCAAGAAATCATGAATGCCCGATTCGGCGCTGAGCGAACGTGTTAGCCCCACACATGAAATTCGCTCTCTTCACAAACCGTCCTCATCACTTACCTCTGCCTTCCTGCGTCGATCACAACTGTCTTAACCTGTTTTACCCTTTGCTTAAACTCCCTGCCGAACGGTTGCTTTGCGTGTGTGTTCGCTTACAAGTTCTCAAAAAGTTTCGTTTATATACTTCCCGCCGACGATAATCGTACCGGGCACCTGGAAACCGGTGGCAATGCCCGCAGGCATTTGTGCGCGTATTTGTGCGCGTATGTATGTATTTATGTATGTATGCATGCATGTATGTATGTGTGCATGCATGTATGTATGTATGCATGCATGCATGCATGCATGCATGTATGTATGTATGTACGTACGTATGTGTGTGTATGTATGTATGTACGTATGTGTGTGTATGTATGTATGTACGTATATATGCGTGTATGTATGTATGTGATGTATGTATGCATGTATGCATGCATGTATGTATGTATGTACGTATGTATGTATGTATGTATGTAGGTATGTATGTATGTATGCATGCATCCATGCATGCATGCATGTATGTATGTATGTACGTATGTATGTATTTATGTATGTATGCATGCATGCATGTATGTGTGCATGCATGTATGTATGTATGTATGTACGTATGTGTGTATGTATGTATGTACGTATATATGCGTGTTGTGTGTATGTAGGTATGTATGTATGTATGTATGCATGCATCCATGCATGCATGCATGTATGTATGTATGTACGCATGTATGTATGTATGCGTGTGCATGTATGTATATATGTATGTATGTATGTAGGTATGTATGTATGTATGCGTGTGTGTATGTACGTATGTATGTATGTATGTATGCGTGTGCATGTATGTATATATGTATGTATGTATGTAGGTATGTATGTATGTATGCGTGTGTGTATGTATGTATGTATGCATGCATGCATGCATGTATGTATGTATGTACGTATGTATGTATGTATGCGTGTGCATGTATGTATATATGTATGTATGTATGTAGGTATGTATGTATGCGTGTGTGTATGTATGTATGTATGTATGTATGTATGTATGTATGTATGTATGTATGTATGTATGTATGTATGTGCGTGCGTGTGTGTGTCTAATCTGAGCTAGGAAACTCTGAAGTAGATAGGTGAACAATGGAGGAGGACTTTTTACTCACAATTTAGAAATAATCTTACATTGTCAGATCGACTCGTATACGAAAAGACGCAAATCAGCACCCCCCCACCTCCGGAAAAAAGGGAGAGAAAAAGGTGGAGGCAGGCGCCTCCAAAGTGAACGCAAATGTTACACGTGGAGTTATTACAGGCGGCAAGTAGAGGGCAATAGATATTCTATGTATATAGAGTGCAGACATCGGAACTCAAAGGAGACGGTTTCGCAGGCGAAAATCTCGTAATTGATCTCGCAAACAGTTGCTAATCCGGACACATTGTTGCTTGAGTGAAATTTAAAAAAAACATTAATTGCGGCACCACCCAAATCACCGCGGAAGCCGTTATCATAGGTCGCTAAGAGCGGCGCCGGAATCCGCACGTCTACACGGAGCGAGCGTTGTCGTATAGGTAGAGGAGTATACAACAGTCGACAACCTTCTGCAGCCGGGAGAAGACGATCCACTAGTATATAGGGTCAAGAAACGAGGCGGTACCAGTTAGTGTAAGTACTCGCAAAATGCAGCGGAATTGCCCGCGCGAACTGAAAACGTGACTGCGATGGGGATCTCGACAGTACGCGTAGATACCCGCGAACACCCACCCCCAATACACACACACACACACACACACACACACACACACACACACACACACACACACTGTGTGTGTCAGATATGTGTGTGTGTGTGTGTGTGTGTCAGCACGCTCTCGTACATAATCCTGCGAGATATCGAACTCAACGAGCTGCCCGCGAGTAGGAGGAACCGATTTTCGTGATCCCTTTTCCCCTTTCTGTTTGCTTCAGGCCCGATTCGCGGCGCTAATAAAAGGTGAGGCGAGAAGAACCGCGCCTCTCGGCGTGTTCCTGCACGCGCGCGCGCGTGTGTGTCTGTCTGCACTGCACGGTAGCAGCCACCGCGGGAGCAGCCACCGCGGGAGCAGCAAGCAATCTGGAGATGTTTATCGCGTCCTGTTGCGTGGAGAAACGAGCGCGCTGCGTTCCTCCGTGCCCACGCGTGCCTTGTGAACGCGGAGAGTTAGAGAGAGAAGAGAAGGCTGGCCGCACACTCGGAGGAGCACTCGTCGAAATTACTACAATAGGCCTCCCGCCGCTCTGGTTGCTGCATATGCGGCATAAAACTAGAGCACGATCGTGTATCGTGCAGCTTGGCTCTGCGCCGCCGGAGGAGAAAGAGGAAGGGTTCGCGCGCTTACACAACTGCCGGAAATACGATCGAAGCGTAGCAGAGCGAGAGTTTATATTCCGAGTTCACTCGAGATTCCCTTGGCGAGGCGTGCGTGTGCATGCTCTACGTACGGACTGCAAGTTTGTTCGGCTTTGAGTGCTCCTGCTGCCGGCCGGGAAACCATTTTCTCCTCTGGTAGTATACACGTGATTATATCTCGCTTCACTGCGGTCAATGCGTCCACCGGAATGAAACCTGCTCTTATATATAGGTTCCTATTGGGGACGGGAATGGTTAGAACTAGTGTGACTAGATAAGGTTTCGGAGTATCGGCACTCTTTTCTCTTTTTGTTCCGTGCCGCCGCCGTGATAATTGGACAGTTCGAATCACGAGACATTTGTTTACACTGCGACGGTTCATGGGCACCGCCATTTTGTTGTTTATGCGCTTTTGGTCGGCCAACTGTGATAGTCGTATCTTGCCCTGCCTGCTCCGCGGCTGTGCGCGACGACGTCGTTCCGAACGCGAATCAAAGATACCGCGCTTCGCAGCATTTCAGCTGCAAAAGTGTGTCCGAAATGCCGTTTTGCTGTGCCTTCGGCCGTGTTGTTTACAAACGACCTCGTCAAAGTTAGCGGTGAAGACGCAGAAGCGGTAATCTGGCAACACTGATAAACACCAAAATGGCCGCCGTTGCTCACTTGCGTGTCTCAGTAACGGTACTCTGCATCTTATCTAGTGACAACAGTAAGAACTTGGTAGCGTCGTCCAACGCGCGCTACGAGTACATTTTTGTTTCGCCCTACTGTGTCATGCCTGCCCTGCGTCCTTGGCTGGAATTCCTTTTTTTATACATTGCGAAGTCATCGGGCAAAGGTGAAGGGTGAGGTGTCCTATTGTCCACGGAATCTAAGGGCCAATACAAAGGTCGTGCGTTAGGCGTGTGGTCAATTGTGAGGTACACGCGACGCTTCCACAGCTATAGCGCCATTCAAAGGGATCTTGTCGTCTATGTAATTTCGGACATAAAATGCCTTTGGCGAAGAAAAGCGTAGCTTCAAAATTTTGTTTGCGTGTGCGAGTGCGCGCAGGAACTAAAACAAAACAAAACAAGTTTGCAGGGAACCCGTGCTGTGATTTGAAACCGCGCCTCATGTTTCGAAGCGGGAATCATGACCAAAACGTCCGGATTTCGGGGTTCAGTGCGGGTTTTTTATTTAACTTTGGTGGGCTGTTCAACCATCTAGGATATTTTGCACTAATTCACCCTGCTTCGTACACTCGATTAAAAGGAGACAGCGGTGTTCGATCAATCGGAAGTGAAAATAGCGAACAGCGCGCCTTGGCTCCGACGTACTATTGGTCAATGGGATGAAAGAAGAGACGCCCAGCGAAGGCCTTGCCTTGTATGTATATCAGCGGACGGATGTCGGCGTTCTTACGGCTGGTTGAAAATTATATGGGTCGCGCAGGGACGGTTGTGTTATGGGATGCATGGATTCAACCTTAAATCAGCCGCTAGCTCCTGAACTTGCTTGCGGATTCATGTGTTTGCTTGTTGGTTTTCATCCTTACTCGCTCGCTCACTTGCTCGTCGGCTTGATTGCTCGGATGATGCATTCTCACTTTTGTTGCAATCATGGCACTGTCACGGAAGAGGTGACCGCCATTTTTATAGCAGCCGCCATAATAATAATAATAATCAATCAATCAATCAATCAATCAATCAATCAATCAATCAATCAATCAATCATGTATATTTATTGTGCCCAGGAACAGCCGTGAGGCCTTGGTGCTGGTACACAGATAGATACAGGTAAAAAAAAGGAAAACAAAAATTGAAAGGAAAGAACACTTTGACAGCGTATAAAATAAAAGAGTAGAAAAAATAACTTTTAGAATGTATATTACAAAGTATAATAATAATAATCAATCAATCAATCGAGTATATTTCAATCAATCATGTATATTTATTGTGCCCAGGAACAGCCGTGAGGCCTTGGTGCTGGTACACAGATGGATACAGGTAAAAAAAAAAGGAAAACAAAAATTGAAAGGAAAGAACACTTTGACAGCGTATAAAATAAAAGAGTAGAAAAAAAATAACCTTTAGAATGTATATTACAAAGTATACCGTACAAATCACTACAAAACGTAGATAGCGTATACACTACATGCAATGAACACAAACAAAACTGACAGGATACAACAGAATTGGTAATTACATCGTACAGATGAAACAGAACATCTGCACACTACAGATAATCGTGTATCCTTATAACAGCAATCCATAAAATGGAAAACAACAAAAGAGTCATATAAACAGCATACTCTCTATACAGTAAGGCAAGCAGGTAAAAAGAAGTTACTATAACTAGAACAAGATCCATTCAGTATGACTGAGCAAAGAAATATTCCATATAGTTCCATGTAAGAGAATAAGAGGGAGCATATTAGCGAATGAGAATTCTGGAAGTGTCTGAACTGAACTGATTGAGGGAGCTGTTAAAAATATCTACGTCTGCAGAGTAGAAGTTACACGTGCTCTGCAGCCTGAACAGCGGGCAATGTCGGTTACAGGAGCTGAGAGTACGAAAAGGATGACATTTTCTTGTGGTTTTAATAGGCACTCTTAGCTGGAGCTCCGAAAGCAGTTGCGCACTGCTAATTTGTCCATGTATGAGCTTAAAAAGGAATAAGAGGTCAGCTGTATCGCGCCTAGCCTTTAGGTCAGGCAGCACTTGCAAGTACCGTGGTCCAGAGTCAAGACGGTGATACTCGTGAGGGAAGCGATGTCTAAGTATGGACAGCAGCTTATTCTGCACTTTATCAATGGTCCTGCTATTAGATTTACATGTACCATTCCAGACAACCGAGGCATATTCCAGCACGGGACGACAGACAGTGGAGTACAGTTTCAGGAAGGACTTTGCACTACGGAATTCTTTAGACATCCGGCAGACCATGCCCAAGCGGCGGAGAGCTCGCTGTTTGATGAATCGAACGTGCGGTGTAAAAGTCAGCTGGTTATCAAAGAGCACGCCAAGATCAGTTGTCGTCGAGATTCGGGGCAAAGTAACATCGTGAACTGAGTAGTGATAAAGCAGGCAGTCTGTCTTACGCGTGTATGACAACACTTTGGTTTTCGCGGCGTTCACTATCAGTTTGTTCTCTTTACACCAGAGTGTAAATGCATCCACGTCTCTTTGCAAATGCCCGCAGTCGCTAAGAGACGAAACTTCCCTAAAAATCTTGATGTCATCAGCATAAAGTAAAAAATAAGAATGCCTTATAGCAGCTGAAACATCATTGACAAATAAAGAAAACAAAAGAGGGCCTAGAACAGACCCCTGTGGCACACCACTTGAAACGCAGTAACGATAGGATTGCTGGCCGTTAACATTTACGTAGCAGGTCCGCCCACGCAAGTAACTAATTAGGAGGTCAAGAATCGAATTATCTATGTTCAGGAGTGACAGTTTAGAAATTAACAATGGGTGACTGACCACATCAAAAGCCTTGCTCAGGTCAAAGTACACAGTATCAAGCTGCCTCCTATGATGAACCGCTTCGGACGCTCGCTGCATGAAAGAAACGAGGTTAGTGGTTGTGGAACGTCCGGACATAAACCCGTGCTGTTCGGAAATTAGTATGCCCTTAACACTGGAAGTTAAAACATCGTGCAACACAGTCTCAAAAAGCTTAGACGCCGCACAGAGTAGAGAAATAGGCCGATAGTTTCTAGCGCTGTCTTTAGCACCAGTTTTGAAGACAGGGACCAAGCGTGCTAACTTCCAGGCTGCTGGAAAAGTAGCAGATTGAATTGAATTATTAAATATAGCGGTTAGTATGGGAATCAGAAGCTCCCCATAGGTTTTTAATATTGCGGGAGGAATGCCGTCAGGGCCACAGGAAAATGACGGTTTGAGGCGCTTCAGGGCTTTCCGAACGTCGCCCTCACTTATTCTGGGAACGCAGAAATTAGACGACGCAGAGGAAGAGTTGGACAAAATGTTAACTTCACCCTTTGGAAATACTGAGCTGAAATGATCCGCAAAGGCATTAGCAACGTCTCCAATCGGGTTTCCATTGTCGTCTAGAAGGTTAACGATTTCGGCAACCTTGCCAGCAGATCGAGAGCGAACATACTGCCAGAAACTTTTCTGGTCGCGTGTAGCGCTGATTTCTACATTGGCTATGTAGTCTGACCGATCGCGATCATACAGCTCTTTACACAGGGCTCTGAAATACTTAAACTCTTTTTTCCAAGCTTCGGATTGTAGCCCGCGAATTTTCTTGTGAGCACGGGCTTTACATTTTAAAGCCTTTCGCAGTTCCGCAGAAAACCACTTCGGAAATTTAGGTTTCTTTCCGTACGTTCTTGGTATAAACATTTGCATTCCTTGCTGAATAATTGTAGAAAGTTTCTCGACTTGGTCATCAACAGAGGGAAGTTTGACGAGGAGAGACCAGTCAGTGTTACATAAGTAGTTATAAAAAGCAACGTAATCTCCAGCAGCATAATTGTACGTCGGATGTGCAGAATGGCCGGAGCATCTCGATTGCTCCGACACATGCGGCAGTGAGATATGAAGGACAGGATGAAATTTGTCGGGACGGACCAGCGAGATATCCGACAGAGAAATGGTAAGGCCCGCGTGGTTGGAAAAGCAAAGGTCTAAAACGTTACCACAAATGTTTTTACACCTATTACTTTGTTCCAGACCACTGAAAGAAATAAAGTCTAACAGACAGTGGCCCTTCTGGGAAGTGTAATGATGATCGTGTCTGACAGTGCGATCATCCCAGTCTACACCGGGAACGTTGAAATCCCCGCATATGAGAAATTTAGTGTCTGGGTAGGCATTAACAACATCCTCTATTGATGTGACACAGCGCTGAAATTCGGCGTAGTTTATGGATGGAGGTGTATAAAAGGTGGAAATTAGGATACTATTTTTTCTACCGCCGAGAACCTCCACCCACACTGATTCTGCAGCAGTTTCGAGGTCTGACCGACGACGGCAGTTCAACGACTTGTCCACCGCAATGAGCACTCCACCACCGCAATAATAATAATAATAATAATAATGTTTATTATAGTGCCCGGGAACAACCAGACGGTCTTGGTACTAACGCACTTTTTCACAGATTAAAGGGTCGCAAGCAACAAACAAACCCGCGAGAGAGATTAAAGGTGTAACACAATAAAGTTGACAAACGTCAGGAAATTAGCTGGAGCAAAATTCTGAAGACTACAAACCGAAAGACAACGCGGAATCAGTTAAAACACTGTACACTGAGAACATATAAAGTATAAAAAGTTATAGCTAACAATCATGCCACAATGAAGGCAACAAGCTTACATGAATGCACGAAAGAAACATAGAAACAATAAGCTTACATATATAGAGAAATCTAACCCAGTCAGCATATAGTTTGTAAATAGAAGTCTCGTACTAGGACAAGCAAACTACTCATGGTTTGTCAAGCTACGCAGTTACTTACAAACACTGGAAAGGGACGATGGAATACGTCAAACTTTTGTGTGAGCGTGCTAAATGTGTGCCAGGGGCGTCTTGTTAACGGCGCGTGCGGGGCATGGAACGGCCTACACGTCATGGTTTTACCTGTCGGAGTTCTCAAACTGATGGCACCAACAACTCTGTACAGTCGATAAGTCTGTAAGCCAGTTTATACAGGAATAGTAGGTCAGCCTTGGCCCTCCGGCTGTGCAATGAGTCCATTACAAGCAAGCTAGCGAAATCGACACCAGTATCATCTGTACCCTTCGCAATAGGGTCATTCCATGCCATTCGTCCCAGCTGTATTGTCGAGCATCACGCATTTCGCCAGTAAAAATTGGAGCTCATTTTTGCATGGCCCACAATGCTCCCTCAGAGTATTTTTAAAGTCATCGACCTTCGCATTGCAGAATTTCCGTGAAATTTTTTAGCTAATTAAAAATAATTGCCCGAACTGGGTAACTTTTGTGGTTCTATGGACACAGGCTGGTGCTAGAGATCCTCAAGAACTTCTGTAAAGAAAGAAAATGGGGCTACTCGCTATAAGACAATTCCTATTGAGGAATTGTCTTAAACTGAGTAGCACTCACAGTTGAATAATCTTTGAAGCATAGTTGCGGCGTCTTTCTGGGGATCTTTTTCCATGTTCTATGCAGGGCTCCAGCTAAAGGCGCGAAAAAAATATACAGTAACTATTTTTTACGCACGACACGTGGTGGAACTTTTTTATTCTACCAACACGCCAACGACTCGGCAGCGTGTGGCGAAGGTCAATTTTTGTGTTTTTTCTTAGTTTGTCTCTCCCCAGCGCCGTTCTTTTCAGCCTGTTTTCGTAACAAGCACTTCAATGCGCGTTTTGAATTAAGGCCGTGTCTAGAGTGCCGTCCGACGGTATTATAAGCAGTCCACTATATCGACGTCTACCGGCGTTTTGCAACAGAATTGCCGCGTCTGGCACGACATCGCTCTGGATAACGTAAAGCTAGGCAACCTAACATAAACATAGCATAAAATGACCTAACGCACACTAAGAAATCAGTTAAACACCGAAACTAACCCAAGCCATAAAAATTACAGCGCAATTTACCGTGGGATCAAGAAGTTAAGATGGATCCCCTACACTACAACGACAAACACCTTGGTCGGTGACAGCCTAGTGTTAAATATTCGAATGTCGTCGGATGGCGCTATGCCTGCAGCGATCAGCTAGAGTGCCATTTTACGGCACTCTAGACTCTGCGTTGAATTAATAAGAACACCTCAAAACTCGTTATGCACCGGTGGCCTTAAGGTGTCGATTCTACTGTGTGCTAAGCAACGATGGCATGTGTGATTCGTGTCGCCATGTGGCAGTAATGTGGGAAGGTCTTGGCCATATATACGTCGTCTTTAGGCTCGCTATTACGGAAGGCACATAATGACGGTAGTGGTTTTTCGCATGACGAAAAAGCACGTATAAACATTTCCATATTTGAGCTTAGTATCCCCCCCCAAAAAAAAAAACAGTGTTCTTAGCCGAAAAACACTACGCGTAAAAATTACAGGACGAGTTTACATTCGATGTTTCCTCTAAATGAGAAGCTTTGGTTGAGTTAGGAACATTAATCACGATTACGTCTCACTCCTCCACAGAAAGGTGTCAATGAATGCTCATCAGTGGACGCATTTGGTAATGTTTGGACCGTTATTTGCTCGTTTTAGCGTTAGGCGGTTAGACGGCACCAGAAGGTTGCCGCATACTAACACACTCGAGGCGTAACCGCCGTATAGCTCGCCGGCTTCCTTAACCCGTGAGGAAGGATTGTTAACGTTGCTAAACGGCACCGCGCTCCTTTCACCACCGCATTCTGAAGTTGAGCGCGCGTGACGGTTCACTCGTGCTCGCCGTCGATTGCCCAGGCTCGTAACATCGAGAAAAACGTGTTGGGATAACGCGCGACCGCCGTTCGGGATGCGCCAGACGAACAATGTTTCCGCAACGGCACAGCGACCGCTCGGCGGTTATTGCTCTTTGCTCCGACGTCACGCTCAAAGTGAATGCAAGGAAATGCACGCGCGGCAACCACATGGAGCGTTAATTTTTCTCGCATCTGGCGTCCGTCGGAGTTTCCTAGCGGCGACGTGAAACAGACGTTGGAGAGGACCAAATTTAAAAAAAGGAAAAGCCAATATGACCAATCAGACAGTTCAGGCTAACAAAGCGGTCTGGTTGGTGGAGTAAATTGTGCTCTCCAACGTTTTTCGCGTCGCCACCAGGAGACGCCGACGGCCGCCAGACGCGAGCAAAACGCTCCAATATCCCTGAGCGTACTGAGTCTTATGAAGACAACGACCGCTGAAGTTGGGTGGTGGTGTCCCGGCCTTGTCTTGTCCTGCTCTCGGTTGTCAGCGCTTACAATCGGAGGGGCCCAGCGCTTCTTATCGACCACAGGAAGCGCTTCACAATTAAGGTAAGTTGCAATGCTCTTGATCAAATTTAACATCGGGGGGCACGAGTCAGGCCGGGGTAACGCCGAGAGAGGCGGTCGACCAGAGACAGTTATGGGGACCGCACAATTTTAACGGCACACAGCAGCCAAGACCACGATCGTGGCATAGAACTTGGCGTCATGGGCTCGCACCGCTCCAGGGAACGTTGGAACGATCAAAGCAAATCAAAAAACGATCAAAGTAAACAAAAAGAGTACTTGTTGCTACATGTTAGTAAATGTGAAAACGCACTGCTGTAACAGCCACTGACATCATTCACGCACAGGCTCAGGTCAACGCGAGCCTCGATTCGGTCTGGTATATCTTTCAAAGAACTTAAAATGCCCTTTCCGCAGCACCGAACCTACGCATGCAGATACCGGAGCTCCCTGGGGTTGGCTATGGCTTTACTGACAGTATACGTTTGAAAATGCATGTTGGGTCAGCCATCCCACGTACTGCGGCCTTGCGAACATGAGAGTATTTCATTTTATTCTTAACGAGCGAATCATCTTCATCACAGTCGTTATCATCATCTCTTCATCTATTTCATTTTTTCATACATGTGGTGTAGAAAGCTAGGCGCCATGGCCAGGCTAACCTCACCAGTATCATTAAAGACTATTCCTTCTCTCTCTCTTCATTTTATTCGCATTGGTGTTCGCATGCTTCGTTCCTCGTTCCGCTACCGACTTCAAGTTCTAAATAATAATTACAACCAGCACTTGCACTTCACGTATTCAGCTCACGTCATCCAATAACACAACACCTAGCAATGGAACACACATATATGCGTGAATATGCGAAAACCGCTGCAGTACACAGGACGACAGTAAAAGTGACATGGGCTTCGCAACCTTCTGAGCTCTGTGCTTACGCCCTACTGTCAACTTCAGGGTCGTAGTTTGGAATTCGAAGAGGCTTTTTGTGCAGAGGACGTTCGGGATCCCACTCCTCATGCGAGACGGACTGAAGAGGCTGAAATTTTGTCGTGTGTTTTTTTGCGCTGGTGCATTCAGCGGGGGTTTCGTGTGCCCGTGCATCCGTCGTCCACGCGGGTCTCTGCCTTTAATTGATCTCGGTCGGTCGCGGTGGGCGCTCTGCTACATGGGGCCGTAGAGCTAGATCTCGCGCTCGCCATGCGGTATCCGCCTACTACTGCAGGAGGTCTTGGTTCTGCAAACTGCAAGCAGCCGTGATCGTCGCGGACTTAATGTCACCCCAGGATTTGCCTCCTCGATTCACAGTTGCTGGAAATTTTGGCTCCTGGACGCTACACAACGCCGAACTCGTGGTTGTGTCGCGTTTTGCGCGAGATTTTAGGTGATAGCGGACTTCCTTCTTGTGGCGCTCAGTTTTCAGCGCCACTTCTCGTGTCACCTATCCTTGGTTATTAGTAACTATATTACTCACTCACTCACTCACTCACTCACTCACTCACTCACTCACTCACTCACTCACTCACTCACTCACTCACTCACTCACTCACTCACTCACTCACTCACTCACTCACTCACTCACTCACTCACTCACTCACTCACTCACTCACTCACTCACTCACTCACTCACTCACTCACTCACACTTACGCACAAACATAGAACCACACACACACACATACGCACACACGATCAGGGATATTTACAAAATTTCAAATTTCTCGCCTGACAGTTGGCGTCAGAACTCATGTGACTGGTGCAGTAACAAAAAGACAGTGATCATGAGTTAGCTAGCATTCGAGCGGTGCGATCAAACTGAACTAGAGGTACTTCTACAATCACACGAGCAAGCATTTACTGGCGGTAGCTGTTGTCGGTCGCCGCCAATCACAAAAACTAGCTAGTTACTGTGAGGTCACAAGGGCAGTGCGGGGAAGTGGATAGCGAGTCATTGTGCAGATGCATTGTTTGAAGTGCGCGTTAAGGCTGGCATGATGGTATTCTGGTATCTTTCGAGAAAACCAAACTTGTTTCATTAAAAGAGCCGTTCAAACAAACAGGCGGCTGGCGAACAAGGCAGTCGGTGCAGGTGAGTGAGAGACCGAGCGAGCCCAACAGCAGGCAGGCTAACAAGCAAGTCAGCGATCAGCCGGCCGGGACTGCTGGTAACATGGCAAGCGCTGGTGGGTTCAGAAAGTGTGCACACAATGAAATTTTATATTGACTCCGTTAAAAAAAAAAATCATGCTTAGAAGTATGTGTCACGTGGATGTAGGTGGGCAGGGGGAGTGTTTGTCAGGAAAGCACATCAATCGCTTTGCGGGGGTTTCTCAATTCTAATTTTTGAAGCAATTAACGCAACAGAACAAGTTTACAGAGCTATAAACAATACAATATCATATCGCTCTTTGAGCCATAATTTGTGAATTTACGGGAGGTTTTAGGTCATGCGAGACCCGTGTAAAGAAAGAAAAAAGCGACTTAATATCTATAGGCCATGTTTATAAATACCGCGCCAATTTTGCTTCATTGAAATCAAGTTTCCTCAACGTTCTTATTCGCCACGCTTGATTCCTGGAACTGCGGGGTACATCTGTTACTTGCACACACCTGGACTACGAACCTCAGCGCTTTTCCTAGAGCTGAACATGTGAACAAGGCCGCTTTTGTCGACATTAAATAGAAGCTCGTGGAGTAGAACCTATTGTTTTCCTTCTCGAGTGAAGGAAGTTGTTAATTATGGTTTAAAATATGTTTCAACAAACAAACAATGCAGGTGTCTCGACGACACTGTCTGGCATGCCGGCTGCTTCTGCGATTTTTTTTCTTTTTTTTGTCACGTGCAAAATCTTGCAAGCCGTGTCAACATAACGATGCATAGCTGGGCGCCTTTCGCAATTGCTTAGCCCCAGTGCCAGAGCGGGGCTCAGCCATTCCTAATGCGGGCCCTGCTTGCATACGCGAATACACTCTTGTTTCAAATTTCACACGTTTTGAGGGTTCTATGCAGCGAAGTACACATGAGAGATGACGCTCCGTATGGAGGGCCCCGGTTCAGTTTAGACCGTCTGGGGATCTCTAACGTGCGCAGTGAGCTCGACACTCGGGCGTTTTTCGTCTTCACAAGAAAACCGACCGCCGGGATCGAACACGCGCCCTCGGGCTCAGCAGCCGAATGCCTCAGCCACTGAGCCACCGCGGCGGATGAAGACTCACTTTTGACTCACTAGACGGTAGATCCATGTACAACAGCCGCTCACATTACATTAGCTTGCGGGAGTCACGAACCTCGACTGGAGAAACTCGCCGAGCTAACCCGTGCACTGCCCGGAATGGGTCAGGCATTGCGAGCAGTGCGTTAGCGCGAAAATTAAGGGCGATTCCCTGGCTGCGATGCAACGGCTCGGCAACCCGTCCTCCGGGCACGCATCACTCCGTTCCAGTTCGTTCGTACGGCGAAGGACTCTCTCACAAAGGGGGCCACGTGGGCAGACCTTGAACGTTTTCAAGGGAGAGGGGCCGGGGAGGAAGACGCGAAGAAGCGTCAGAAGAGGGGCCGCAACACTGCACGCGCGCATTATTGCGCCGCACACAACGTCGGCCACGGGAACTGGAGCACGACGACCGCTGACGGCCGGCTGGCTGCCCCGCCGGGCCAGCGGAACACGGCCTTCTCGGCGTTTCTCGTTCGCCGGAGAAACGCGAAGTGCAATTGCATCACGTCACTCGTGAGTCTAGGGTGCTGGACCCGTAGTCTGTGGGGGCTTGTTGCCCTTGAGGCCTGCTGCTGTGCTCCGTGACCGCCGTCAAGAGTTGTCCACGGTGTCTAGTTTAGACGGCCGACGCGCTGTTCTTATTACGAGCGGCGACATCTTGATATTTCGTCATGTCGCTCCATGCAGCACGTGACGTGCTTGGCCCTAAATGCCCCAACTCAGCCTGGGGGGGACGTGGACACCCCCGTCGAAACGAAGGCTAAGAGGCGTGTGGCTGCAGGTTTGACAGAAGTCTGTCAAATCAATGCAACGGAGCCTCAGTGAATGTTTATGCGAATGTTTATGGCTCATGGTCATCTGCGTCCAAATAGCCCCAAGTACGTTCGGGTCCGGGTGGGATTCGAACCAGAGGCCTCCGGAACGCGAGACAAGCGCGCAACTATAACACCACCCCAGCTCCAACACCGAAATGCGGGACTTGTCGCTTCTGGCTCGGGAATTCGGAGCTGGGCTAACAAATGTCGTAGTATATATTTAGCGTCAAAAGTGCTAATTGGACCATAGAGGTTCTTTTATTTCATATCGAGCTGTAGCATGCAAGCACAGCAACTTCCAAAGCGAAGATTTAGTTTTCTCACTAAACGCGAAAACGCAGAAGTGAAAGAAAAAAAAAAAAGCTTTCCGTAGCCGGACTCGAACCTCGGTACCTCGCGTTATGAAGCCGTCGTCTATGCGATTGCTCTATTTCTGCATTTTTTTTCTTGACTACATGGAAAACTGCACTTATTACAGCCTACAAAAGTTATGAGTCATCCAAGAAGATGCACTCCACTGCAGCTAAAATAAGCCGTTCGTCAAAACTCCGGCAAGCAGACGCACGCGTCCGACAGATGCAGCCATTCTGGTGGGTCACTTTGCGCGGCATAAATGCTCCGCACCACTTGCTCCCGAAAAATGGACTTCGTTGGGCGAGGGGGTTCCGCGTGCCTGTCCGTCATGCGGCACTTCCACAAGCTGTACAATCCCATCACAACATAGGGCCCTCCAGTAACATCTCGAAAAGGCAAGAACCGAATTGTATAGGGGGTAATGTCCATGTCCTTTTTAAGAGTTCGTTGCAACACATCCCAGAAAAACACCGCATCCCGGCACAAAACAAAACAATGATCTATGGTTTCAGGTTGATTGCATAAACGGAAATTGTCAGACCAAGGAATAGACATTCCTTTCTCGCGCAACCATGTTTTCACTGGGAGTGTTGATGTATGCAGCTTAATTAAAGAAAAACGTTTTTGCATTTGGAGGAAGACACATACGTGTGACACGCTTCAAAACACTGTCCTTATGGTGGCCAATGTAAGGCTGGCGATAAACCGGCACTGGGAACAGGCTCTCTAATAAAGTGTTCGTCAAAGCCTTCCTGGAAAGGGTAAACAGATATTGCAGGGGAAACCTCGCAGTAAGGAAATTGAAGGTGTCGACCACCTCCTTTAAAAAGCCCCATGGCGGCTTCGTACTAACTTCACCAGTGGAGACAAGCAAAAACGGTAAATTAAAACGTATGTGCTGTTGAATAACGTTTAGCAGAAGTGGATGATGCGTCACCTTATAGAAGAAAAGCCGAAATACGAGCTGGTGTACAAACAAATGTGTCAGCCCAGCACCCCCAAACACTAATGGAAGAAACGAATTGCCCCTACACACAGGTTCCCATTCAGACCCCCACACAAATGTCGCAAAAACTCCATGTAGAGCTTGTACTTTAGAACGCGCACAGTGGAGTACTTGCAGCACATAAACAAGCTTTGTGACAAGGAAGACATTACAAACGTGCGCACGCGCAAACACAGAAAGTTCTCGCCCCATCCATGCCTGAGAGGCTCGCTTGACTTTTTGGAGTGCCAATGACCAATGCGGCCCGGTGTTTCGTATTTGGTGCAAAGGTACTCCTAGGTATTGAAGTGCGTCCTTATCCCAAGTAATGGCAGCAAATAAGGAGGGCTTCGCACCCCACTCACCAAACCAAAATCCCTTTTTTCATATTCACAGCCGTTCCAGACGCGTCACAAAACTGCCTGGTCAGATTAAGGGCTCCTTGAACGCTTTTTTTATCAACACAAAAATAGGCAATGTCATCCGCGTAAGCAAGGACCTTAACCTCGCAGGATAGTGAGGAAAAACCCCGTACTCTTTGACTCTGCTGAATACTAAGGCACAGAGGTTCGAGGTATAAGGCAAACAACAAGGGTGAAAGGGGGCAGCCCTGTCTAACAGACGACTTAATCGAAACTGGCTTAGACAGAACGCGGTTGACGACCAGTTGTGTGGTGCACTGTTTGTAACAAAGCTGAATGCCTTTTGCCGCTGCCAATAGTGCGAATAGAAAGTCATGATAAACGCGATCAAATGCTTTTGAAAGGTCAATTTAGATAAGGGCCACCTGCTCTGCCGAATCAGACACACACTCCAATATTGAACGAGCAACATGTATGTTTGTTTGAATGCTTCTACATCGAATACCGCAAGTTTGGTCGAAGCGGTTTGGAAAACTTAGACGAGAACCAAAGAATCTGTCACGAGAAAGCTTCGCGTTCAACCATAGCCATCGTTTGACGGAGGAGTGCGAGATTGCTTTCGTGCCTTGAGCCACAGCCGCTACAGTTGTTCATGGTGTCGCCAACGATATTTATAACTGCTCTACGGTGCTATGCAGGCTGAAAATGGGGCTGTACGGCACTTTAAACACTCCGGGAACAGAAGTTTGTGCACAGAAGACGGTGTGGCTACCTGAGACGTGTAGCGCATTTGATATAGATGATAAGTATCTAAAAACGGCTGATCTGGGCTTTTTTTTTCTTGCATTACCGCGTGATCATACATGTGCAAAATATCAGCGAAAAATTGGTTTTCCCATTGCTACAGCACATATTTAGAATCGTATAACTTTAAGAGGCGTACCTTGGGCAATATTTGAAGACCGTTAACATAAATTTTATTGCATATCAATAAAACATCCCGGGATGCTTTAGTCTATTTTTTTACTTAACTACAGTGTTTAACGACGGATCGTCGGTCGACGCCCGATTAACTTTCATTGGCAGTCGCTATCAGCACAGCAAACTTACTATAGCTCTAAACATCGGTGAAGAAGTTCTGCAAGACCACACATGACTGCGGTATGTTCGAACTATCGAAGTTGCTACATAGCCGCATCGGGGTATGCATGGCGAAAAAACTGCGAAGACCCCTGTTCCTTTTTATGGGTTGGAAGTGTGAAGCAATAATGTTCACTCGAACGGTCAGGGGATGGCGTGGCGCCAAAGGGGTAAGCCGGTATTGTGAGCCTGGTATTGTTCCTGGGCGCCGAGAGAGCGGAATTGGCCGCTGCGCCGGCAGTGAGTGCGGCCGTGTGCGCGCAGAGCGCCCTGGCTCGCTAGTGAGTGTTGCGCCGCTGGGTGAGTCCCGTGTGTCGCCTGCTTCTGCGCTGCCACCACTTCGGCTGGCCCCTTAGCGACGATGATGCCGTTTCTGTGGAGTCATATGGCACATCCCAGCCGTTAGGCCGGGATGTGCCGTTAGGCCGTTGGGCCGTTAGGGCCGTTAGGCCGGCGCATACCCGCAGTCGCAACCACTAGTTCTCTCCTTGGTACTTTCATTCATACCTAAGTTACCACGAAAGCTGTGTTCGGAACGGCGCCGGCGAAAATTAGTGGTTAGGTAACTTGCCTGCCACCGCGCGTCACTGGGCCCCGTTCCCATCCCTGCCAAGGTATTTTTTAAGGCTATGCCAAAGTACGAATGGGAGAAATTATGGCTCCCTTTCTCTGCTAGATAGGCGGGATAACGCCGATTTCTTCTTCGTCTTCTTCTTCTTCTTTTTTTTTTTTTTTTGCTAAATGTGTTATTTCATGTTTTCGCTCTAAACGTTCTGAGCGTAGGTGGCATAGTCTGAGGACTGCGTTACGCACCGGCTACGGAGGCCTGGTTACTCCAAAGAACCTAGGCGCCTCGTCAAAACTGTGCAGAATAGTAATTTACATTTAGATGTGTATCCGGGACCAGCCGACACATCACGCTGTCGCGACGAACTGCCATCAAGAAAGGCTAGAAAATGTTGACGGAGTAAAGCACCCGGCGTAATTTACCGCTTGTACGCCGCAGTTTCATTTTTCCGTTTTACGAGATTAAAGGGACACTGAAGTGAATTTGTCAAGCTCCCGTTTTTGCTTGCACTCTGTAGACTGGCTCAAATTAGCACACTTTTCATCGTTTATCCGGTTGACAAATCGGTAATTATTTTACACAGCGCGAAAGAAGAAAAACTACCATGCGCGGTTTGCGGCGGCCGCACAAACTAAGCTGTGACGTTAGGAGGAGGGGTCGCCGTGATTGGACGATGCCCAAGGTTAGCAATCAAACAAGTTTCGGTTTCGGTTTCGGTCTGTAAAACAACATGTTTGACATTCGATGGCGTCGTTGGATGGGCATTCTCAATATCCCAATTATCGTAGTACCGCGCTTCTGCCATGTTGTCGGCTGTAAAATGCATAAGATAAGCCTCCCAGGACGGCTTGGAATCGTAGCATTCACTATCTGAGGCCTACGCAGTGCATGAACGCCCTCCGCGTCCCCGCAGACGCTCAAATGCACGCGCTTTTCCCCCATATTTGGAGCTTGCCTCGCTCATGCCTGTATCGTAAAAAGCGTGTTCGCACCAGGCCAAGAGTCTGTTGATTCTGGCCTGTGCCCAGTGCCCACTGCCCGCAAGCAGTCGGTGCTTATGGCAACAGCACGCCAACGAGAACTCGCTAGCGCGGCAGTGCCAGCCTGCGCGAGTTCTGTGGACTAGTTCGTGGAGCAATGAACGTTGCGGCCCAAAAAAAGGTGAACTCAGTATAGAAAACATCGGCGAAAAACAAAAAAGTTAACTCATAAAAAAAAGCACGTACCCGCGGCGATTCGAACTTGTGACTGGCAAAACACTTGCGATGACATACCTAGCACCCCAGACGACTAGGCCACAGGGGGCAGCTGGCGGCGATGGAAAAGATAAGGTATATAATGTATAACCAGTTTACACTTTTATTTAGTTTTAGTATTTCAAGCAGCTTAGGTGACTATTTGCTGTATTGCGCTCGTGCAGTAAGCGTCCCCCGAGTTTCCACAATAGCTCACGTCTAGCAATTGCATTTCGTAGACGGGAAAGCGTTCGCAGATGCGTAGTCGTGCTGCTGACCGCTCTGCTTGTTCGCCCAGCGCAAAAAAGTGCTTCCCGCACCCTAGTTTTACGCTGTACGGTAAAAATATCAGTTGATTTTATTTCCTTAGTACCTATATTGACTTCGCTCACTCTTCTCCCCCTTCAAGAGGCCTTATATTTTCCCACTGGCGTACCAGTCAGCGAAGCGTCGCATGTGCGCTTGTGCAGCGCTTGTGTGAAGCGACCTCGACTTGGAGCTAGATACAGTGTACAAACTAACGAAGTAAATAAAGGCGCATTCTTCCATTCCCAAACGTGTTGTGGCTTAGTTTCAACTGATCGAACGAATTGCGACGACCCGTTGGCGGCCGGCGGACTAAACGGTGGGCCGACTGACTCGGTCGCGGAAGGTCGGCGAGCCGTGCAGTAGCGCAGCCAATTGTCAGCTCCTCTCCTGCTGACGTCACACGAAAACGCCACAAAAAATGGGCGAGCGTAAAGAGAGGAGGACAGCATTTTCGAATTGATTTTTCTACTAAATAAAATCGCGTAAACGCGCACATAGTGGTCGAAACAGGGCCCAGGGACTCCGGACTACAGTTTGCGCTCGTAATCCCGCATTGTTTACAAATCACTTCAGTGTCCCTTTAACGCTATCTACAATCGCTCTTAAGGGTGGCATTGCGTTCCCCTAGTGCTTTCGGTCTCCAAACTCTCTTCCCGCACGGTGTGTGGTAAGGGCCCATTCTTTTCGGACGATCGAATTACTGCGAGGGGAAATTACCGCAACCCGAGCGATCCCGTGACTCTACTAACTGC